>NW_024345861.1:5358244-5403975 GCF_902729225.1 Pteropus medius | reverse complement strand
TTTCTTTCTTTCTTTCTTTCTTTCTTTCTTTCTTTCTTTCTTTCTTTCTTTCTTTCTTTCATGTCCTTGCCTGGTTTTTAGACTGGCTCATTAAATGAGTTTGGACATATGCCCTCCTCATCAATTTTTTGAAGGAGGTCAAAGAGGATTGGCACTAAATATTCTGTGAATGTTAGGCAGAATTCACTGGTGAAGCCATCTGGTCCTGGACTTTTATATATTGGAAGGTTTTTGATTACTGTTTCAATTTCCTTACTTAATTGGTCTATTTAGGTCTTTCCAATCCTTCATGGTGCAGTCTAGGGAGATTATATATTTCTAAGAATTTGCTCATGTCTTCCAGGTTATAAAATTTGGTGGTGTATAGCCTTTCATAGTATTCTTATATAATCTTTTCTATATCTGTGGTGACCATTGTAACTACTTTTCTTTAATTTCTGATTTTATTTATTTGAGTGTGTCTGGATAGAGGTTTGCCAGTTCAGCTCTTTGTTTCATTAATATTTTTCTATTGTCTTTTTATTATGTATTTCATTTAATTCTGCTCTGATTTTTATTATTTTCTTCCTTCTCCTGACTTTGATCTTTATTTGTTCTTTTTTGGGGAGGGGGGTGAAGTGTTAGATTTTTTATTTGAGATTCTACTTGATTCTTAGATAAGCCTGTAATGCTATAAACTTCCCTCTTAGCAACGCTTTTGCTGCATCCCCCAAATTTTAATATGTCTTAATTGTCATTTTCATTTGTCTCTGTGTATCTTTTGATCTTTTCTTTTATTTCTTCTTTTACCAATAATGGCCTAGAAACATGCTGTTTAAGGTATCTCAGCCACCTCTACTAGATTTCCTGCAACGAGGAGGAGAAAGGGAGGTGCCTTTTCCCAGAAGGATGTTGATTCTGCCTCTTTTACATGCCAGACCATAGTGTGAAGGCTTCAGACTAACTTCTCCACCACTACCACACTCACTGGTGCTGCACCAAATGCCAAAATGTATCTGCAGCCACCGTGCCCATCTTAAGTTGTACCAAGATGTGGAACTATCAGATATGCTTGAGTGTTAAGTAAAAAATCCTTCATTAAGTTACAGTTGTCTGATTTGTTGTAAAATTTAAGGAGAGAAACAAAGAGTCTTCTCACTTCTCCATGTTGTTGACATCACTCCTAGATATTGTTTGAATGACAATTCTTCCAAAATTAACATGTAATTAAATCACAAAGCAATTACTTTGCATTTCTGAATTTTACCTAGGAGAAGGAAGAGAAAATAGTAATGAAAATTTGAAAAGTGGAGCAATATAGGAAATTTCCTACCAGGTAGTAAAACATCTAATGTTAATATACTGAAAACAGTGTGACACTAATGACAAATTACAATAATGACACAGAAAAGAGAGTCCACAGACAAAGAAGTGTAGTCATTTATTTTTTTAATGAGATAAACATATTGAAGTTTATTGTGCTCCTAAAAGTTTTATGATTCCATAACAAGGTTGACATAGTGATTTGAAAAGTGCTCCTGGCACTCCCCCTAAAGTCACAAGTTTGACAACTATAATTCAACAAAGAATTTCTCCCTTACGACACAAACATGTCTGAGACATCCGCGCATCAAGACATCTGAAGGTGGGCATATTAAAGTGAACAGGGGAGGAAGGATGAGGAATGACAGAGATGAGTTCTACAGATATAGTCTGGTTGCAGGAAAGCAGCAACAGGGAACTCGCAGTCTTGAAGTTCTATTGCCTGCCACGTGTCATCATGAGGACGGTGCCCTGAACTGAGGCAACTGGGTAGTAAAAATAATGTTCACCAAATAATTGATGAGAACTTTGCAAACCTATGAAAAGAGCTGAACCCTTGAATCTAAGAAGCTAACAGAACAATGAGTTATCTTATGCAAAAAGATCTTCTCCAAGACATATTATATTAAAACTATTGAAGTTAATGACAAAGATAGACTTTTCAAGACAACTGGGAGGGAGTGAGGGAGAAACTTAAGCTATGAAGGAAACTCTATTAGATTATCATTGGGTTTTTCAGCAGAAACATTACAAATGAAGAGAGAGCAAAAAAAAAATATATTCAAAATATTGAAAGAGAAAAATCGCCAACCAAGAAAAATATATCCAGCAAAGTTATCCTTTAGATATGAAGGTGGAATAAAGACATTTCTTCAATAAACAAAAGCTGAGAATTTACCACAGAAGACCTGCATTACAGGAAATGTTTAAAGAAGTTTTTCTATCTGAAACAAAACCACAAAAGAATACAACATTGTGAGTAAGATGATGAGCAGACAGACAGAAGCAGAAAATTTCAACTCTTTCTCAAATAGGGTATTAAACATTTAAATATAACATAAAGGTTAAAGGGGACAAAAGCAATCTGAAAAACGGTATCTTCTGCAATTTAGCAATGAATGCACAGTATATAAATAGATAATTTTGACCAAAAAAACATGAAAGGAGAGGGAGAGAAGAACTGAATTTGCACAGGTGAATGGAGATGAGATGCAATCAAAAGGAAAAAGACTATTGAGGAATGAAACTTTTTTTTTGTATAAACATAATGATAACCACAAAACATAAGATACAACCAAACTAAAATAGCTTACAGAAACACAAGGGAAAAGCAACAATGGAGATACAGAACACTCATAAAACAAAAGATAAAATGGCTATTGAAAGTCTTCATGTATCAATAATCACCCTAAATGTAAATGGACTGAACTCACTAATTAAAAGGTACAGAGTAGTGAAATGGATTTTTTTAAAAAAGACCCAACTATATGTTGCTCTCAGAAAACACATCTCAGCAACAAAGACAAACAGACTCAAAGCGAAGGAATGGAAGATGACGTTTCAAGCAAATGGCATCTAGAAAAGAGCAGGTGTAATTGTACTTATATAAAACAAATATATTTCAAGATAAAAAAAGATAACAAGACACAAAGATGTACATTTTATAACAATAAAGGGGACAATACAGCAAGAAGATATAATACATCAATCTACATGCACCCAACTTGGGAGCAATAAATTGTATAAAACAATTACTCATAGACTAAAGAGAGAAACTCACAAAAATATAATTATAATAGGAGACATAAATACCCATTGACAGCAATGGATAGAACATCCAAACAGAAAATCAATAAGGAAATATTGACGTTAAATGGCACATGAGAGCAAATGGGCATAACTAATGTTTACAGAGCTTTTCATTGCACAACAGAATATATACTCTTCTCAAGTGTACATAAAACATTCTCAAGGATAAACATATATAAGAGAGCAAAACTAGTCTTAGTAAATATAAAAAGATCAAAATCATACCAAGCATATGTTCTAGTCATAACGATATAAAACTGGAAAATAACTGCATAAAGAAAACTAGAAAAACCACAAATGTGTGGAGATTATACAACATACTACTGAACAACTACTAAGTCAAATAAGAAATAAAGGAAGAGATAAAAATATACAAAAAGCAAAATAAAAATAAAAATACAACATATGAAAAATTTAGGGATGCAGCAAAAGCAGTACTAAGAGGAGAATTTATAGCATTACAGGCCTATCAAAGAAGCAAGCAAAATCTCAGATAAACAACTTAACCCATCACCTTAAAGAATAAAGGAATAATAATAAAGAAAGACCAAAGTCAACAGAGGGAAAGAAATAATAAAAATCAGAGCTAAATTAAATAAAATGCAGAACAAAAAGATAATAGAAAAATTTATCAAACAAAGAGGTGGGTCTTTGAAAAGATAAGCAAAATTGTCAAACCTCTGGCTAGACTTATCAAGATAAAAAGAGAGAAGACTCAAATGAATAAAATAAAAAATTAAAGAAGAGTAGTTACAATGGTGAACACAGATATAGAAAGAATTATACAAGAATACTATGAAAGTCTATATATCACTAAATTTGATAACCTGAAAGAAATGGGCAAATTCTTAGAAATATATAACCTTCTTAGACTAAACCATGAAGAATTGAAAAACCTAAACAGATTGCAAAAGAGTAAGAAAATTGAAAGAGCAATCAAAAACGCTCCCAAAATACAGAAGTCTAAGACCAGATGGCTTCAGTGGTGAATTCTATCAAACATTCAAAGAAGATTTAATACCTGTCCTTAAATTCTTCCAAAAAATTGAAGAAGAGGGAATACTTCCCAACTCCTTTTATGAGGCCAACATTACCCTGATATCAAAACCATGTAAGGACAATACACACACACACACACACACACACACACAAAAGAAAATTACAGGCCACTGTCTCTAAGGAATATAGATGCAATTATCCTCAAAATACTACTAACTAATTGAATACAACAATACATTAAACACATAAAATATCACCATTGATGGGGTTTATTTAACCCAAGAAGGGTTAAATACCTGCAAATCAATCAGTGTGATACATCACATTAACAAAGTAAAAGATAAAAATTATATTATTATATCAATAGATGCAACAACAAAATCATTAGGCAAGATCCAACACCCATGTAATTAAAACACTTAGTAAAATGAGTATAGAAGTAAAGTACCCTGACATAATAAAGGCCATATGACAAACCCTCAGCTAATATCATATTCAATCGTGAAAAAAATGAAAGCTTTTCCTCTGAGCTCAAGAATAAGACAAGGATTTCAATACACACCACTGTTATTCAGCATAGTGCTCTGCAGTCCCAGGGAAATCATACAAGAGAAAGAAATAAATCCAAATTGAGAATGAAAAAGTAAAACTGTCACTATTTGCAGATGACATGATTCTGTATATAGCAGACCCTAAGTTTCCTCCAAAAGACTATGAAACCTGGTAAAGATGGTGGAGTATGTAGATGCTGTGCTTGCCTCCTCTCAGGACCACATCAAAATTACAGCTAAACTACAGAACACCATCATTGAGAGTCACTTGAAGTCTAGCTGAATAGAAGTCCTACAACTAAGGACATATAGAAAAAGCCATATTGAGACTGGTAGGAGGAGTGAAGATGTGTGTGGAACAGGCTGACCTCACACTCAAATGTAGGTTAAAAATTGGGAGAGATATCTTGGCTGCAGAGGTCCCCTTAGAGGAGTGAGGGGTCCCAGCCCCACATCACCCCAGCCCAGGGTTCCAGTGCCAGGAAGAGAAGTCCCCATAACTTATGGTTGTGAAAACCAGTGAAGATTGTGTCTAAGTAAGACGAGGGCAGCTGGAGTTTTAGGCATTCCCTTTAAAGGGCCTGCCCACAGACTTACTCACTGATGGACTTACTCTCTCTGAGCTCTAGCACTGGGGCAGCAGCTTGGGAAGCACCAGAACATATGGGAGTAATTGAGTATTCTGGCTTCAAGGCGAGAGCTGGAAGGGCAGGTTTCTTCCAGACAGAAGTGCTGGCATAGGCCATTCTTCTTTTATTGAACCCTCCTCTTTCCCAGCATGCATATGCAGGTGGCTGCCATATCTAAGTGTCCATCAACCTGGCTAACACTGGTTGCCCCACCCTGGTAATTCTCTTAGAACTCAGCCCCATCCACTGCGGGGGCCCATCCAAACCACTTATGGTGGCTTTTCCATACAAACATCTTGTCTTGGCTCTTGCTTTGGACTTTTCTAAAATCTCTCAAAAGTTCACAAAACCCAAATAAGCAGTGCCTGGCCTTGGCATGCCCTGTACCTCTTGCTGAGCAGCCCCAAGCCCAGCACTAGCAGCAGCCAACCTCGATTCACAGCTGAGCCTCTCGAACACCTCTGAGCCCAGCATGGTGGAGGCTATTTGTAGATTGCTTGGTGGCTTGCACCAGGTGGCCCAGGGCTGGGCACAGGCTGCAGCTAAACTTGGCCTGTGGCAGGGACACACTGAGGAGGTCCCAGGGCCGGTAGCCCAGTGGCTGGCTTCTGAAAGACCTGGAGCACAACCAGAGCCACATCTGAGGATAACACACTCAAAAGGCAGACTGAGGAAGCACCATAGCTCTGCTAAAACAAATTCTGCTTCGTAGAGTCAGCTTGTGTACAACAGCTCCTCCACTGTAGTCACTGGCCAGTACTTACAACTCATCAGCTCATGGGTCAGTCTCTTCCACTCATGTGCAAACAGCTACTAAATCTCAAATACAACAAGAGAGTATACACAACCCATACAAAGAACACACCTGGAGCACCTGGCTCAGGTGACCAAGGAGAAGGTGCCACTGGGCCCCTCAGGATACATACTATATAAAGTCCACTCTAATAAGTCCACTCTAATAAGACAGCGGCACTACCTAATACATAGAAATAAACATAAGGAGGTAGCCAAAATAGATAGACAAAGAAACGTGTCTCAAATGAAAGAACAGAACAAAGCTCCAGAAATAAACTCAATGAAATGGAGACAATCTTCCAAATGCAGAGTTCAAAACATTGGTTATAAGGATGCTAAATGAACTTAGGGAAAGAGTAAATGAACTCACTGAGAATTTTAATGAAGAGATAGGAAACATAAAAATAGAGACAGAAAACATAAAAAAGGACCAGTCAGAAATGAAGAATATAATAACAGAAATGAAGAATATATTAGAGGGAATCAAGTGTAGATTAGACAGAGGATTAAATCAGTAATTTAGAAGATAAAGCAGCAGGAAACACCCAATCAGAACAGCAATAAGAAAAATGAATTCAAGAAAATGAGAATAGTTTAAGGGGATTCTGGGACATCAAGCATACCAATATTCACATTATAGGGTTATCAGAAGGAGAAGAGAGAGAGCAAGGAATCGAGAACCTAGTCGAAGGAATAATGATGGAAAACTTTCCTAATCTGGTAAAGGAAATAGACATATAAGCCCAGGAAGTGCAGAGAGTCCTAAGCAAGATGAACCCAAAGGGGCCCACACCAAGACAAATCATTATTAAAAGGCCAAAGGCTACAGACAAAGAAAATTTAGAAGTAGTAAGAGAAAAGCAATTAGTTATCTACAAGGAGCTCCCATACAATTTCTTAAGTTATTTCTCAACAAAAAAATTTGCAGGCCAGAAGGGATTGACATAAAATATTTAAAGTGATGAAAAACAAGAACCTATAACCAAGATTACTCGACCCAGGATAGCTATCATTTAGAACTAAAGGACAGATAAAGAGCTTCCCCAGACATGAAAAAATGAAAAGAGTTATTAACATCAAACCAGTATTACAAGAAATGTTAGAGGACTTCTTTAAGAGGAAGAGAAAAAGATCAAAATTATGAATAATAAAATGGCAATAACTACATATCTATCAACACTTACTTTAAATGTAAGTAGTTTAAATGCTCTAATAAAAAAATAAACTATATAAATTCCTAACAAATTGCTGTATACTTGAAACTAATAATAAAATAAAAATTTTAAAAAAGTTTAACCTTCATTTGACTTTAAATTCTAAACATTTTGTGTACTTAAAACTATATTTTAAAATATAGTACAAAGTAGCAGGAATACTGTATTTTATGTATGATCATTATAAAAAAGGACTAAGTGCCCATTACAGAAATTATAGAATAATAAAATAAATATTAATATCAAAAAATAAAGAAAAATAGGGTGGCTGAATGGATAAGAAAACAAGACCCTTACATATACTGCCTACAAGAGACTCGCTTCGCATTGAAAGAGACACACAGACTGAAAAAAGATTAAGGGATGAAAAAAGATGTTTCATGAAAATGGAAACAAACAAAGAAGCACTGGGATAGCAATAGATACACCTTTATTTTAAAGTATACTTTAAAGACAAAATATACTTTAAAATAAAGGTTTTAGAAAAGACAAAGAAAAACCCAGTAATCCCACTTTTGTGTATTTATCTGAAGAAATCCATGACACTGCTTCGAAGGGACATGTGAATCCACACGTTCACTGAAGCATATTTACAATAGCCAAGATATGAAGGCTTTCTGGGTGTCTATCAATGAATGAATGAATAAAGAAGAGGCAGTACATAAATGCAATGAAATATTACTCAGCAATAAAAAAAGAATGAAATCTTGCTATATACAACAATGTGGACAGACCTAGAGGGTATTGTACTGAGTGCAGTAAGTCAGACAGAGACAAATGCCATATGTCTTCACTTACATGTAGAATCTAAAGAACAAAATAAGCAAACAAAATAGAAACAAACTCATACATACAGAGAACATTTTGAGGGTTTCCACACGGGAAGGGTAGTTGAGGGGGAGGTGAAAAAGTATTAAGAAGTACAAATTGACAGTTATAAAAAGGTCCTGGGAATGTAAAGTATAGTGTAAAGAATATAATCAATAATATTGTAATAACTATATACGGTGTCAGATGGGTACTAGATTTGTCAGGATGATCCCTTTGTAAGGTATATACTATGTTGCACACCTGAAACTAATATATTTTGTGCCAACTGTAATTGAAAATGAAAAATAAAAACAATAAAAAGACTATTAGAAACAATAAACAAATGTAGCAATGATGAAGGTATAAAATCAATGTACAGAAATGTGTTGCATACCTATAAACTAACAACAAAATATCAGAAAAAGACATGAAGAAAACTATTCCATTTGCAATTGTGACAAAAAAGGATAAAATACCTAGGAATAAACTTAAAAAAAAGCGAAAGACCTATATACTGTAAACTAGAAGACATTGTTGAAAGAAATTGAAAAAGACACAAAGAAATGGAAAGATATTCTGTGTTCATGGACTGGAAGAATCAAAATAGTTGAAATGCCCTTATTATCTAAAGCATTATACAGATTTAATGCAATCCTCATCAAACTCCCATCTGCATTTTTTAAAGAATATAACAAAAAATCCTCAAATGTGTATGGTACCACAAAAGATCTCAAATAGCCAAAGCAATTCTGATAAAAAAGAACAAAGCCAGAGCTATCACATTTCTTGATTAAAAACTATACTACAAAGCTACAATAATTAAAACAGTATGGTATTGGCAGAAATATAGATAAACTGATCAATAAAACAGAATTTAGAGCACAGAAACCCACACATATGCAGGCATCTAATTTTCCACAAAAGAGTAAAAAAATGTACAATGGAGAAAGGAAAGCCATGTGGTGCTGGGAAAACTGGAAAGCGACATTTAAATGAGACTAGACTGTTCTCTGTCGCTATACAAAATAATTAACTCAAAATAGATTAAATACTTGAATGTAAGGCCTGAAAAAATAACATTTATAGAAAAAAACATAGGCACTAAATTTGTGGACCTTAATCTTAGGAGCATTTTTCTGAACTTACCCTAAAGGCAAGGAAAGTAAAAGCAAAAATAATTGAGTGAGACTACATCAAACTAAAAAGCTTCTGTCCAGCAAAAGAGATCATCAACAAAACAAAAATGAATGGGAAGAGATATTCACAAATGATACCTTCAATAAGGGATTAATATCCATAATATATAAAGAACTTACACAACTCGACAACAACAACAATAAAAACCTCAAACAATTTGATTAAAAAATGGACAGAGAACCTGAACAGACCCTTTTCCCAAAAAGACATACAAATGGCCAACAGGTATATGAAATCATCACTAGCTATAAGAGAAATACATATCAAAACTACAATGAGATACCACCTCATATCTGTTAGAATGGCTATCAATAAGACAAGAAATAACAAGTGTTAGAGAGGATGTTGAGAAAAAGAAACTTTCATACACTGCTGGTGGGAATGTAAGTTGATGTTGCCACTATGAAAAACATATAGAATTTCCTTAAAAAAATTAAGACTAGAGCTACCGTATGATTCAGCAGTCCCTCTTCTGGGTATCTATCTGAGAAACTTGAAAACTCTTATTAATAAAGATATTAATAAAGATATAGATATATCTTTATGATATATATATATCTCATATGGTTCTGTGTGTGTGTATATTAGTGTGTGTATGTATATATATATATATATATATATATATATATATATATATATCTCGTATGGTTCTGTGTGTGTATATATATATATATATATATATATATATATATATATATATATATATATACACACACACTAATGTTCATTGCAGCATTATTCACAATAGCCAAAACATGTAAACAACCTAAGTGTCCTCTGATGGACAATTGGATAAAGAGGATACGGTATATAAATACAATGAAATTCTATTCAGCCACAAGAAAAGATGAAATATTTCCATTTGTGACAACATGGATGGATCTTGAGAGTATCATGCTAAGTGAAATAAGTCATATGGAAAAGGACAAGAACCATATGATATTATATATGGGTTATAAAACAGAAAGTAAGAAATGAACAAAACAGAGAAGCAAACTCATAGACACAGACCACAGCATGGCAGTTATCAAAAGAGAAGGGGATAGGGGGAGAATGAAGGGAATAATGGTGGTCAAAAATATGTTTACGGAAAGAGACAAGATTCTGGGTGATGAGCACTCAATGCATTATACAGATTTGTATTATAGTACTGTTTACCTAAAACTTATATAGTGTTATTAACCATTTTACCCCAATAAATTTAATTAAATAAAAACAAAAATGTAAATGTAATTGTTTTACATTCTGTTTTAACATCATATTTATACATTAAAATATATTTCTCATCTGAAAAATATTTGATACATTTATAATAAAGACAGCATTACTTTAGTTTTAATGTTAGACTAGAATGCTTAATTACCATATTAATGAATAAAACAGTGTATTTCAGTGGCATTTTTTCAAATTAATGGGGAATGAATATATATTCAACAAATGGCTCTTGGACAATTTGATAATGATTTGGGGAAAATCTAATTTTCTTTAACTCACAACACTCGCTGACACTAATTCCATATTCATTAAAAAGTTAAAAGATTAAAAATAAACCATTAAAGAGTTAGAAGAAAATGTAACTGAATATTTTTCTGATACCAGCAAAAGATAAGACCTTTTCAAGCATAAAGGTAATGGAATCATAAAGTTAAACACTGATAGCATTGATTGCACAAAATTAAAACTTATAGATGTTTAACAATTAACACAGAGGTGAAAAACTAAGAAACATTTATAATCTATATCAGAAAATATTTAAAAACAATCATAATAATCAAGTTTGGCAAGGTTATAGTGTAGAGTAGGGTTTGGGAACTTTTTCTGTAAGGGGCCGGATAGTCAATAGGCTTTGTGGGCCACAAGTACTCTGTGATGACTACTCATCTCTGCCACTGTGGCATGAAAGTAACCATAGACAGATGGACATGGTTGTGTTATAGTAACATTTTATTTATAGACACTGAAATTTGAATTTCATATAAATTTTGTGTCACAAAATATTCTTTTTTTCAACCATTACAAAATATGAAAACCATATTTAGCTCTGGTGGCAGGTCATGTCTGGCCTGCAGGCCATAGTGTGCTGACTTCTGGTGAGGAAGTGATGCTGGAAAGCTCAATAGGATGGAAGTCCAAAGTTCAGTATCGAGTTCTTGTCTTATGCCAGGAGAAAGAATTCAAGGACACAACAAACAGCAAACAGGAAAGTGCATTTATTAAAGCGAAAGTACATACTTAAGAGAACAGTGCAAGCAAAATCTAAAAGAGAATCTGTTCTGAGCTGTCTGAATTCTGAGCTTTTGCTTTCTTGGGTAGAGGCATGGAGACGTGGTATTTGCAATGCAGATGATATTAGCCAAAGCTGAACAAAGGACAAAGGAAAGACTCTGGAGCCTTATTCTTGAGGGGAGGAGATGTCCCAAGGCTCTCCTTTCTGCCTCCTGGTCTTGGCTTGTTTCTCATGCCACCTGGTGGTGGTGGTGTGAGGGGCAGCCCAAGGCCATCTACCTTGTCTCCTGGCCTTGGCTTGTTTCTCAGAGTCAAAATTGGGAGAGGGCTGAGTAAGACAAGGGAGAAATTCCAGAGCCACAGGGAAAAAGGCTGAGTGAGGGACTAAGGAAAAATTTGAGCCTTATACTGGAGGAGAGGGGAAATATCCCTAGGCTAATTATCCTGCCTTACATGCAGATTCTTTTTATTTTTATTATTAAAAATTATTGGAGGTGACATTGATCAACAAAACCCAATGTTTCAAGTGTACAATTCAACAATATGTTCTATATATATATATATATATATATATATATATATATATATATATATATATATATAGTGTTGTGTGTTCACAACCCGTACTTCGATCTCTTTCCGTCACCACATATTTGATCCTTTTATACCTATCTACCTCCCCTATCCCACTCTGGTAATCACAAGTCCACTGTCTATGTCCATGAGCCTCTGTTTGTCATGTTTGTTTGTTGTATTTAGATTTATATCCCACCTACAAGAAATATCATGTGGTTCTCAACTCTTTCTGTCTGAATTATTTCACTTAGCATGATAATCTGAAGATCCATCCATGAAGTTGCAAAAGGCAGTATTTCATCTCTTCTTATAGCTGAGTAATAGTCCATTGTATATATGTATTACATATTTTTTATCCAATCATCTATCGTAGGACACTTCAGTTGTTTCTATGTCCTGGCCACCAAGAATAATGCTGCTATGAATATCAGAGTGCATATATCTTTTTAATAAATATTTTTAAGTTTTTGAGTAGATACTCAGAAGAGAGATTGCTGGATCATATAGTAATTCATTTCTTATTCTTTTTCTTTTTTTTTTCTTTTTTTGTTTATTGGGATAACATTGGTTAATACAATTATATAATTTTAAGGCGTACATTATAATTTGACATCAATATATTCTATTGTGTAATTACCACCCAGAGTCCAGTTTCCTTCAGCTACCATATATTTGATCCCCTTTACCCACTTCACCCATCCCCAATCCTTCTATATTTGACCCCCATTTCCCTGTCTACCTTTTCCCTCCTTCCCCATACCCTACCCTCTGGTAACTACTAGTCCATTGTCTATGTCCCTATGTTTGTCCTGTTCACTTGTTGCTTTTAGGTTTATATCCCACATATAAGTGATATGTGATTTTCAACTGTTTCTGTCTGGCTTATTTCGCTTAGCATGATTATCTTGAGGTCCATCCATATTGTAGCAAATGACAGTATTTCATCTCTTCTTATGGCTGAGTAATATTCCATTGTATATATGTACTACAGCTTCTTCAGCCAATCATCTGTTGTAGGACACTTTGGTTGCTTCCATGTCCTGGCCACTGTGAATAGCGCTGCTATGAACATTGGTGTGCACATATCTTATCGCATATGGGGTTTCAAGTCTTTGAGGTAAATACCCAGTAGAGAGATTGATTGCTGGATCATATGGAAGATCAATTCTTAGTTTTTTGAGGAAACTCCATACTGTTTTCCATAGTGGCTGTAAGAATTTGCAGTTCCACCAGCAGTGTATGAGAGTTTCTTTTTCTCCGTATCCTCTCCAATATTTGTTATTACTTGTTCTGCTGATTATAGCCATTTTAACAGGTGTGAGATGGTATCTCATTGAGGTTTTGATTTGCATTTCCCTAAGAGCTAGCGATGTTGAGTATCTTTTCATGTATTTGTTGGCCATTTGTATATCCTCTAAGGAGAAGAGTCTGTTCAGCTCCTCTACCCATTTTTGATTGGATCATTTGTTTTTTTGTTGTTATTGAGTCGTATGAGTTCTTTCTATATTTTGGATATTAGGCCCTTGTATGCAAATATATTTTCCCATTCGGATGGCTGTCTCTTTATCTTGTTGACAATTTCTTTTGCTGAGCAGAAGCTTTTGAACTTGATATAGTCCCATTCATTTATTTTTGCTTTTACTTCCCTTGCCTTTGAGATCAAATTCATAAAATCCTTTTTAAGTCCAAGGTCCTTGAGTTTAGTTCCTATATTTTCTTCTATACATTTTATTGTTTCAGGTCTTATATTCAGGTCCTTAATCCATATTGAGTTAATTTTGGTGTGTGATGATAGACAACAGTCTAGTTTCATTCTTTTGCAGGTGGCTTTCCAATTTTCTCAACACCATTTATTGAAGAGGTTTTCCTTTCTCCACTGTATGTTTTTGGCTTTTTTGTCAAAAATTATTTGCCCATATAAATATGGGTTTACTTCTGGACTCTCAATTCTGTTCCACTGGTCTGTGTGTCTGTTTTTCTGCTAATACCATGCCGTTTTGATTACTGTCACTTTGTAGTATAATTTGAAGCTGGCAGAGTGATGCCTCCAGCCTCATTCTCTTTTCTCAGAATAGCTTTGGCAATTTGGGGTCTTTTGTGCTTCCATACAAATCTGATGATTTTTTGTTCTATTTCTTCAAAAAATCCCAATGAGATTTTGATGAGGATTGCATTAAATTTGTATAATGCTTTAGGTAATATGGTCATTTTAACTATGTTGATTCTTCCAACCCAAGAACACAAAATATCTTCCCATTTCATTATATCTTCTTTGACTTCTTTTAATAGGGTCTTGTAGTTTTGATTATAGAGGTCCTTCACATGTTTTGTTAAATTTATTTCTAGGTGTTTTATTCTTTATGTTGCAATTGCTAAAGGAATTATTTTTTCAATTTCTTTTTCTGACACTTCGTTGTTAGAGTATAGGAACGCTATAGATTTTTGAACATTGATTTTGTATCAGAGGCTTTACTGTATTTGCTTATTGTTTTTAGTGGTGTTCTTGTGGAGTCTTTAGGGTTTTCTATATAGAGAATCATGTCATCCGCAAATAGTGACAGTCTGATTTCTTCGTTTTCTATTTGGATGCCTTTTATATCTTTCTCTTGTCTGATTGCACTTGCTAGGACCTCCAATGTTATATTGAATAAGAGTGGCAATAGTGGACAGCCTTGCCTTATGCTGATCTTAGAGGGAAGGTTCTTAGTTTTTCACCATTAAGTATAATGTTGGCTGAGGGCTTGTTCTATATGGCCTTTATTATGTTAAGGTACTTTCCTTCTATACTGATTTTGTGAAGTGTTTTGATCATAAATGGGTGCTGTATCTTGTTGAAGGCTTTTTCTGCATCTAATGATATGATCATATGATTCTTATTTTTTAATTTGTTTATGTGGTGTATCACATTAATAGATTTGCATATGTCGAACCATCCATGTGACGCTGGGATGAAGCCCACTTGATCGTGGTGTGTAATCTTTTTAATATGTTGCTGTATTCGGTTCACTAGTATCTTATTTAGGATTTTTGCATCTGTGTTCATGAGAGATATTGGTCTGTAGTTTTTTTTTTTTTTTTAAATATGATCTTTACCAGGTTTTGGTATCAGGGTAATATTGGCTTCATAAAATGAAGTAGAAAGTATTGCCACCTCTTCAATATTTTTGGAAGAGTCTGAGGAGAATAGGTATTAAATCTTGAACGTTTGGTAGAATTCACTGGTGAAGCCTTCTGGTCCTGGACTTTTACTTTTTGGTAGGTTTTTGATAATTGTTTTAATTTCTATACTGCTGATCGGTCAATTTAGATTTTCAGTTCTTCTTGATTCAGTCTAGGAAGGTTGTATTTTTCTAAGTACTGGTCCACTTCTTCTAGGTTATTAAATTTGGTGTTATATACTTTTTCATAGTATTCTGTATGATCCTTTATCAATCGTAATTTCTCCTCTTTCATCCCTGATTTTGTTTGTGTCCTCTCTGTTTTTTCTTTAGTGAGTCTAGACAGGGGTTTGTCAATTTTATTAACCTTCTCAAGGAACCAGCTCTTTGTTGCATTTATTTTTTCTATTGTTTTTGTTTTGTTTTCAATTTCATTTATTTCTGCTCTAATTTTGATGATTTCTTTCCTTCTGTTGACTTTAGGCTTCATTTGTTGTTCCTTTTCTAGTTTTTTAAGGTGAAGAGTTAGGTTGTTTATTTGGGCTCTTTCTTGTTCTTGGAGATAAGCCTGTAATGATAGGAACTTTCCTCTTATGACCGCTTTTGCCATTCCCAAAAGTTTTGATATGTTGTACTACAGTTATGATTCATTTCTATGTATCTCTGATTTTATTTCATTTCTATGTATCTCTGTTTTTATTTCTTCTCTGACCTAGTTATTCTTCAGTAGCATGTTGTTTAATCTCCACATATTTGTGGTTCTTCCTGCTTTCTTTTTGCAATTGATCTCTAGTTTCAAAGCATTATGACCAGAGAATATAGTTGGTATGATTTCCACCCTCTTATATTTGTTGAGGCTATCTCTGTGTCCCAGTATGTGGTCGATTCTTGAGAATGTTTCATGTGCACTAGAGAAGAATGTGTAAGCAGCTGTTTTGGGCTCTGTAAATGTCAATTATGTCCAGTTGGACTAAAGTGTCATTTAAGGATGTTATTTCCTTATTGATTTTCTGTTTGGATGATCTGTCCATATCTGACAGTGGGGTATTTAGGTCCCCTACTACAATGGTGTTTTGGTCTGTTTCTTCCTTTAGTTCTGCTAGTAATTGCTTTATATATTTTGGGACTCCCTGATGGGGAGCATAGATATTAATAAGTGTTATTTCTTTTTGGTGCATGATTTCCTTTATCATTATGAAGTGTCCCTCAGTATCTTTCTTTACCTTTTTTATTTTGAAGTCTATTTCATCTGATATTAGTACTGCTACTCCTGCTTTTCTCTGAATGCCATGTGCTTGAAATATAATTTTCCACCCTTTCACTTTGAGTCTATATTTGTCTTTGGAGCTGAGATGTGTCTCCTGGAGGCAGCATATGGTTGGGTTTTGTTTTTTGATACATTCTGCAACTCTTTGCCTTTTTATTGGCGAGTTCAATCCATTTACATTGAGGGTGATTATTGAAATATGAGGTCTTTTTATAGCCATTTTATCTTTTGTTTTCTGGTAGCTCGGTGTTTCCATTGCTTCCTTGTCCTTGTGTTTCTGGTTTCTTTATTTTTGTTGGCTTTTATGTTTTTTTCTCTGCTCCTTCTTGTTTTATGTTATATATTTCAGTTCTGAATCTTTGGTGTGTGGTTACCATTACAAATATGTAAAGGGTAGTTATATACATACAGTCATCCCTTTTCTTCTGCACGTGACTTATCTCCATTCCCCTTTGCAAATTTGGATCTCTGAATCCTCCCCTTTTCAGTCATCATTGTCTCAATTTGTCCCTACATATGCTGAACATTCATTGCCATCTTGTTATAACAATTCACTTATTATTTAATCTATAATACCCAGGGTTGCACTCCTCTGCTTCTATTTGCTTGTTAGTCACTTTGCTCCTAATTATATATTTTTTTTGTTGTTGTTATTTTGTTTTAGGTGAGCTAACCTCTTTCAGTATTTCCTGTAGTGCAGGCCTCATAGTGGAGAATTCTCTTGATTTTTGGATGTCTGGAAAGGTCTTGATTTCTCCTTCATATTTAAAGGAGAGCTTAGCTGGATACATTACTCTAGGCTGGTAGTTTCTTTCACTTAATAGTTTAAATATTTGGTTCTATTTCTTCTGGCTTGTAAGGTCTATGTTGAGAAGTCGATAATAATCTAATGGGTTTTCCTTCATACATTACCATTTTCTTCTCCCTGACCGCCTTGAGAATTCTATCTTTGTTGTTGATTTTTGATAACTTTAATATAATGTGTCTTGGTGAAAGACTCTTTGGGTTGAGATAATTGGGTGTTCTGTTGACTTCTTGAATTCCAAGCTCCAGCTCATTCCTTAGATTTGGGAAATTCTCATCCACTCTTTGTCTGAAAATGCTTTCTAGGCCCAGCTCCTTTTCCTCGACTTCGGTAATGCCCATTATTCTTATGTTTCCTCTCCTGATGGTATCAGCTAGTTCTTGTATTTCTCTTTCATTATTTTTCATTCTTCGTTTTTTCTCTTCTTCCTTCTGATTTATTTCTAGATTTCTGTCTTCGATATCACTGATCATTTCCTTCATTTGATTGACTCTATTTCCCAAGATTTTATTTTATTTTTCAACTCTTGCAGTGTGTTCTTCATCTCCAGAAGTTCTATTTGGTCCCTTTTAAGGATTTCAATCTCCTTGCTCTGCTCATCTAGTTGTTTTTTAAATTCTTGAAATTGTTGATTTGAGTTGTTTTGGATCTCCTTAAGTTTTTTTCAGAAGTACCATCCTGAAGTCTCCGTCATTTAAGTCATATATTTCTCTGACTGTAAGCTTATTTTCTGGAGATTTTTCTCTTTCTAAGATGCCTTGTCACCTTGGTTGTTCATGATGTTAAATGGATTATTTCTCCACCTGGGCTTTAATAGAAGTGTATTCTGTTGTTTCTCTAGAAGGAAGATTTATTATATAAAGGTCTTTAGCCTGCTGCAAAGAAAGTGCTTTTTTTTTTCTTTTCTTTTTTTGGTTTCTAGTAGGTGGCACCTAAGCCCCTTGGATCCCTGCTTTATATAATGGATAAATATCTTTTTTATTTTGTTGTAGATATTTAATCGCACTTGCTACTCTCAGTTTCAGTTCCTGTCAGTGTTAGCAACAGTTTCGGTAGCATTTGCTCTGATTCCCCTGGGGCTCCACAGTGATTGGTTTAGGAGGATATGGGGGGAGGAGGCCTCTAGGTTGGGTTTTGGGGGCTGCGGCTCAGCATCGGTTCTGCAACTGGGACTGGTAAAAATCAGCTGTTGTTTCTCTGTGGTCCCGTCCCGCTTCTCTACTTTCTGGCCTAATGACTGTGTCCTGCTGCTGGCTGCTAGAAGTTCTGGCATTTCCAGGCAAGCTGATCAGGGAAGTTGCTGCACCTACTCTCCTCCTCCTCCTCCTCCTGCAGGGAGCTCCAGAGGCTATGAGAGGTAGCTTCAGCTTCAGCAGCCTTTGCTCAGCTTCCCCTGGGGCTCTTTGGTGTTCAGTCTTGGAGAGTATTGCGGGAGGAGCTCTCTGGGTTAAGGGTTGGGGGCTGCAGCTCAACCTTGGTTTTGCAACCAGAGCTGGTAAAAATCAGCTGTTGTTTCTCTGCGGTCCTGTCCTGCTTCTCTGTTTTCTGCCCTGATGACTGAGCCCTGCTCCCAGCTGCTAGAAATTCTGGCACTTCTAGGCAGGCTGATCAGGGAAGTCGCTGCACCTTCAGCCTTCCTTCTTCTCCTGCAAGAAGCTCCAGTGGCTGAGAGAGGCAGCTTTTTTTGTTTCTTTGAGTTCACTACCTGACACCTGGGGTTCTTACCTGTGGTAGCTCTTATGCGCAGATTCCACGTTCAGATGTGCTGGTGTGCAGTTTGGTTGTTTTTTGTTGAGTTTTAGATATTCAGCTTATTGTTGTTTCAAGGAGAGAGATCTGAGGATGCCTCTCATTCCGTGATGTTTTCTGCTTCACAATTCTTAATTTTTTTGAGAAACCTCCATATTGTTTTCTAGAGTAGTCATGCCAATTTGCAGTCCCACCAGCAGTGTGTGAGGATTCCTTTTTCTCCACATCTTCTCCAACACTTGTGTTTATTTGCCCTTTTGTTGATTGCCATTCTGGTTTTGTGTTGCATTTCCCTAATAGCTAGGGAAGTTGAGCATCCTTTCATACATCTATTGGCCATTTGCATGTATTCTTGGGAGAACTATCTGTTTAGGTTCTCCGCCCTTTTTTTAATTGGATTTTTTGTTGTTGTTGCTATTGAATTGTATG
Organism: Pteropus medius; assembly: GCF_902729225.1. Classification (NCBI taxonomy): domain Eukaryota; kingdom Metazoa; phylum Chordata; class Mammalia; order Chiroptera; family Pteropodidae; genus Pteropus; species Pteropus medius. The sequence goes on along the minus strand of NW_024345861.1, from coordinate 5,384,459 downwards.
AGTTCTTTGTATATTTTGGATATCAGGCCCTTATTGGAGGCATTGTTTGCAAATATATTCTCCCATTCAGATGGCTGTCTCTTTACTTTGTTGACAGTTTCTTTTGCTGTGCAGAAGCTTTTTAGTTTGATATAGTCCCGTTTACTTATTTTTGCTTTTACTCTCCTTGCCTTTGAGGTCAAATTCATAAAATCCTCTTTAAGTCCAAGGCCCTCGAGTTTAGTTCCTATGTTTTCTTTTATGCATTTTACTGTTTCAGATCTTATATTCAGGTCCTTAATTCATTTTGAATTAATTTTGGTGTGTGGTGATAGGCAACAATCTATTTTCATTCTTTTGCATGTGGCTTTCCAGTTTTCCCAGCATTATTTATTGAAAAGGCTTTACTTTCTCCATTGTACATTTTTGGCTCCTTTGCTGAAAATTATTTGTCCATATATATGGGAGTTTAATTCTGGACTCTCAATTCTACTCCACCAATATGTGTGGTTTTCTGCCTATACCGTGCCATTTTGATTATTGTTGCTTGTAATATAGTTTGAAGTTGAGGAGAGTGATATCTCCAGGCTTGTTTTTTTAAAAATCAAGATCGCTTTGGCTATTCGGTATCTTTTTTGTTTCCATATAAATCTGATGATTTTTTTGTTCTATTTCTTTAAAAAATGCCATTTGGAGTTTGATGGCAATTGCATTAAATATGTATAATGCTTTAGGTAATAAGGCATTTTAACTATGTTGATTTTTCCAGTCTGTGAACATGGAATATCTTTTTATTTCTTTGTGTCTTCTTCAATTTCTTTTAATAGAGTCTTATAGTTTTTATTGTATAGATCTTTCACATGCTTCGTTAGGCTTATTCCTAGGTATTTTATTCTTTTTGTTGCAATTGCAAAGGGAATTGGTTTTTTTTTTTAAATTTCTTTTTCCGAAAATTTATTATTAGAGTATAAGAATGCTATAGATTTTTGAACATTGATTTTGTATCCTGAAAATTTACTGTATTTGTTTATTATTTCTAGTAGTGTTTTAGTAGATAGAGTCTTTAGGTTTTCCTGTATAGAGAATCATATGATCTGCAAATAGTAATAGTTTGATGTCTTCATTTCCTGTTTGGATGCCTTTTATTTTTTCTCTTACCTGATTGTACTCTCTAGGACTTCCAATATTATATTGAATAACAGTGGCGATAGTGGATAGCCTTATCTTGTTTCTAATCTTAGAGAAAAAGTTTTTAATTTTTCGCCATTAAGTATAATGTTAGCTGAGGGTTTGTTATATATGGTCTTTATTATGTTGAGATATTCTCCTTTTATACCTATTTTATTAAGCGTTTCAATTATAAATGGATGCTGTATCTTGTCCAAGGCTTTTTCTGCATCTACTGATATAATCACATGATTCTTATTCTTTATTTGGTTTATGTGGTGTATCACATTAATCAATGTGCATATGTTAAACAATCCCTGTGCCTCTGTGATAAAGCCGACTTGATCATGGTGTATAATCTTTTTAATATGTTGCTGTATTCAATTCGCTAGTATCTTATTTAAGATTTTTGCACCTATGTCCATGAGAGATATTTGTTTGCACTTTTCTTTACTTGTATTATCTTTACCAGGTATTGGTATCAGGGTAACACTGGCCTCATAAAATGAATGAGGAAGTACTGCCTCCTCTTTGAGTGTTTGGAAGAGTTTGAGGAAAATAAGCATAAAATCTTTCCGAATGTTTGGCAAAATTCACTGACGAAGCCATCTGGACTTTTTGGGAGGTTTTTGATGATTGTTTCAATTTTCCATACTGCTGATGGATGTGTATATATGTATATATATGTATACATATGTATATGTGTATATATGTGTATATATGTGTGTGTGTGTATATATATATCTATATCTATCTATCTATCTATCTATCTATCTATCTATCTATCTATCTATATATATATATAGAGAGAGAGAGAGAGAGAGACAGAGAGAGAGTCCATTTTCTTCTGTGTGTGCCTTATCTCCATTCCCCTTTGTGAATTTGGATTTTTGCTCCCTTCCCTCTTCTGTTGTTGTCTCAAATTATCCCCATGTATGCTGAACATTTATTTCTAACTTGCAATAGCAATTATCTTTTTAATATTTAAGCTTATAATACCCTGTTCTTAATAAAGGTTGCACTATCCTGCTTCTGTCTCCCTGCTAGTAATCTTACTCATAGTTATGGTGTAGTTGTTACGTTTTGTTTTTGTTTTTTGTCATTTTGTTTCAGATAGACTGACCCCTTTTAGTATTTCCTATAATGCAGGCCTTGTAGTAAACTCTTTCAACATTTGTATGTCTATAAAGGTCTTTATTTCTCCTTTATATGTAAAGGAGTGCTTTGCTGGGTATATTATTGGCTGGTAATTCTTTTCACTTCATAGTTTGAATATTTGTTTCCACTACTTTCTTGCTTGTAAGGTTTGTGCTGAGAAGTCTGAAGATAGTTGAATGGGTTTTTCTTTATAGGTTACCATTCTCTTTTTTTCTGGCTGCCTTGCTAATTTTTTTTTTGTCATTAATTTTTGACAATTTTAATATAATGTGTCTTAGAGAAGGTCTTTTTGGGTTAAGATAATTGGATTTTCTGTTAGCTTCTTGGATTTGAAGATCCAGATCATTCCTTAGATTTGTGAAATTTTCGTCAACTATTTGTTTGAATATGCTCTCTGTTCCTTTCTCCTTCTCTTCTCTTTCTGTTGTACTCATTATTCTTATGTTGCTTTTCCTGATGGTGTAAGATAGTTCTTGTAGAGCTCTTTCTTTTGTTTTTCATTCTCAGGTTTCTCTCTTCTTCCTTCTGAGTCATTTCTATTTTCTCTCTTCGATATCACTATTTCCTCCATCTTGGTCAGCTTTATTTCCTAAGCTTGCTATTTCATTCTTCACCTCTTTTAATGTGTTCTTCATTTTCAGAAGTTCTATTTAGTTCTTTTTCATGGTTTCAATCTCCTTGCTAAAAAACTCATTTTGGTGGTTTATTTTGATTCTAAGTTCTTGGAATTGTTGGTCAGATCTATTTTGCATCTCACTGAGTTTTTTCAGGAGTGCAATCCTGAATTCTCTGTCATTTAAATGGCATATTTCTATGTCTTTAAGCTTATTTTCTAGAGATTTTTCTCTTTCATTCTGAGCTGCCTTGTCATTTTGGTTTTTCTTTGTGTCTGATGGATTATCTCCACCTGAGCATTAATGGAAATACATTCTGTTTTTTTTTTCATTATTTTTTTCCAGAAAGATTTAATATATAGAGGTCTCTCTTTAGCCTGTTAATGAGAAGTTTTTCTTTTGATTTCCAGTAGGTGATGTCCAAGCCTCTTGGATCTCCATTTTGGCTAATAATGCTTTTTTTCTCTCTGTCTGATATACTGAATATTCCAATTATGATCAACTGTCCTTGGTCCCAGCCCTAGTCTGTGGTACTAGCTGTGATTTATGTTTCAGTACTGGCTGTGAAAATTCCCCTGGAGCTCCACAATGCTAGGAAGATATGGGGTGGAGGGAGGGTACGCTCTGGTTGGTGGGTGGTGGTTGTTGCTAGGCTCTGTGTCTCAGTCTCCTGCTTTGCAACTGTGGCTACTAAGACACAGCTGTTGCCCTTCACACTTATTTTTCACTCTACTTTCTGCTTTGATTCCTGGGCTCTACTTTGTGGAACTTGCTGATCTTTTAGACAGAGCTGTTTTGGGAACTAGGCACAATTCACCCCTCCCCTTCCTATTGCAAGGGAGTTTCGGCTGTGCAAGGCAGCTTCTTTGTTCCTCCAAATCTACCCCCCACCCTGAGTCATGTGGTTCTGACCTTTTGAAGCTTTTATGCACAGATCATTCACTCAGACATGCTTGTGTGCTTGTGTGCAGGTTGGGTGTTATTTGTTGAGTTTTAGATGTTCAGCCTATTGTTATTTCAAGAGGAGACATCTAGGAGATCCCTTACTCTACTATGCTTCTGATGTCACTCTCTCAGATGTAGATTCTGAAAGGAGCTTCAGGGCACTTTCATGTATTCAAGGATGATAGGCTGCATTTGACTCACTGCTAGGACTTGTAAGAAAACAAATCAGTGGGAATTTGGGACAAAGAGTGGACTAAATCCAGTACAGAATGAGGAGTCCCAGATGTTTTGTGAGTCTGGTATGGATGGGAGGGAATGGGGTCAGTTAGGAGGATATTGTAATGCTCCAGAGCAGAGTAATGGAGATGGATGCAAAAGCAGTGTGCAGATGGAATTGACTGTTATGAAAGGTTTAGAACAGAGAGATTCTGACTTGTGTAACATGAAAGGATCTAGCCCCATCGACAGAAACAGGACAAAGAAGAGGCACTATTGGAAACAGATGAGGAGCTCAATTTTAATCGTGATTTGAGGTACAAGAAAAATACTCAGGTGAATAGGATCCAAGGGAAAGCTGAAGTGAGGTAGGTGTTCTAATTTGGAAGACATCTCAAGATTATCTGGCAGTGTCCAGAACTTTGGACAATGCCTAATACTGGAAATAAGAGGAGGAATAGGAACTGCTACTGATCTAGTTCACAATGTCAGTCCTGGCTCCATCACAAACTTCAGGAATTCTAAAGAATTAAGTCTCATAAGAATATTATGAGAATCATATGAGATCATTCGATGGAGTATTTTTTTACTATGCTGTATACTTAAAGGGAGCTGGCTACTATTATTGATGCCAGAGACTTGAATAAGAGGAGAATCTGGAAAATGTTATGTTTTGAGAAAAACTTTTGAGCTTGAAAGGCCTGAGTGTATATTGGCAGGCTGTGGCTCCCAGCTGTTCTGTCAGCAATCCTGGTTGGGGATGGCAGTGATGTTTGGTGTCTTGTAATTGTTACATCATCCCAGCAGGAACTAATCATTTTGGTGTTTTTTTTAAAATTTGTTAATTAAAAGGGTTTATTGTTCTTGTTCTAAAATGTTAATTTGGGATCAAGTAGTGCTCCTATGATAATTTGGTTTCCTTGGAGATGTTAGAATAAGCCTTAATTGACACAGATTGATACTGGCACAGCATAGCTAGGGCTACTAAGTGGCTCACTCTATGGCCTGGCCAGTGCTCTGTCCCACCTGTTTCCCACTTGACTGTTAGTGCTGATGTCACAGACTCACTTAGGTTGTTAAGCAGCTCACTGGGAACCCGAAGAACTTAGAATCATTCTCACAGGAACCTTTTCAAGATAGCCCACATTGCTTAGTGTTCTGTGACCCAGAGTTAAAGGCTTCTAATTTATACTCTTTTACTCTTTTAATATCAAGACCTGGGCCATGTTTGATGCAGTTCAAATCTTCTATTTCCTTACAGATTTTCTCTGTACTTGTTCTAAGGATTACTATGAGAAGACTATTAAAAATTTGAACTATAATTACTTAGTGTTGTCTATTTCTCATTTCAATTCTCTCAAGTTTTGCTTTATGTGTTTTCGGATTCTCTTATTAGGCATGTGGGCCCCAGGCCTGGCTGGTCCCAGGTCTGGGTGTGATCTGGGCTCACGGCTAGGAATAGAACCCCGGATTTAGAATGTTACATTAGTGTATGTAGTAGGGCACCTGCGGCCAGCTCATGTAAGCATGATTCAGCTTATTGTATCACGCGCGTGTGGCAGAATGCCACTATTGTTCTCTGACATATATAAAGCCCATGTGGTCCCCTAATGCAGAAGTGCCCTCCCCACAATAAAGTTGGTGCCTGCCGTTTCATTCTCATGTCTGCTTGTGTGTTCTTTCAACTGAGTGTCTCACCACCAAAACCTTCCCTTCTCAATCAGCTCAGCACTGACAAGGCAGTTATACAGTTTTAAATCATCTATTTTCTTGCTCAGTCAATCATCACAAAGTGTCCCTATGTGTCTCTAGTAACATTTCTTATTTTAAAGTCTATTTTATCTGATAAAAATATAGCTTCTCTATATCTTTTAACTTACTATTTACATGATAGATCTTTTTCTATGTTTTTACTTTAAACATATTTATGTTATGGAATTTTAAATGTATATCTATAGACAGTATATACTAGTTGGATATTGTATTTTTATTCTGACAATCTTTGCATTATGGGTAAAAAGTTTAGTCCATTCACATTTAATGTAATTATTGCTATGATTAGATTAGGTCTACTACTTTCTACTTTTATGTCTTATCCCTTTATTTGTTTCTTTCTGTTTGTTCATAATTAAATTTTTTTCTTGTTAAACTGAATTATGCTTTATTAAATATTTTTATTTGTGCAGTTGTAATTTCTGTATTGACTTTTTAGCTATATTTTTTTGATTTTTTTTGTGGGGAGCTGCTTTAGAGATGACAATATGTATTTTTAAGGTTCACAATACACTTTCTATTAATACCAACTTCCTGTAAAGTCTATGAAAATTGCGTCATTATCTAATTCTCCTTTTTTTGAGCCATTATTGTCATATGTTCATATCTATGTGCAAAAAACCTGACTTACAGTTTTATAATTTTTGCTTTAAACATTTATATATTTTTTAAATAAGTTAAAAGAAGAAACTAAAGAAAAATTTATACAAAATTTTATATTCCTCAATATATATACTATTTTCAGTGTTTTATTTATTTGTTTGTTTCTTTACTTATTTATAGAATCTGGGTTAGCCTCTGGTAACATTCTCCTTCAAATAATTTCCTTTAGAATTTTTCTTATAGCATAGGTCCGTTAGCAGTGAATTATCTCCATTATTCTTTATCTAGATGTGTTTGTTTACCTTTATTTTTAATGAATTAATTTATTTTTACAGCAGAAAAGAATAGCTTTATTAGAAGTGATAGTACACTTCCAGATGTGGAAATGATCTCAAGCATGAGAAGAGCGGTTCAAAAGGCTCAAGGGCTCAAGGGCACAGTAACAAAGCCTTTGGAGATTTTATCCCTATTTGCGGTGGGTGGTTACTTTTCTTAGAGGAGTGAGCTTTCTTGATTGACGACTAAGTTTGACAGAACTCAGTGACTCATTATATGCTTTCTGTGCGTGTTCATTCCTAGAATTCAGTCGGTTATAAAGTTAACTTCTGGGCACATGCATCATATTATAATAATGATATAATGAGGTTCAGGTAAATTGAAGGTCATTGGGGGGTCTTCATTGCACAGGTGCGAGTGATTGTCTGTAACTAGTACCCATTTTTCTGCTCACTAGTTTCCTTGTATGAATTACTTTTAGCCTAAAAATGCCTCTGGCTTGCTTAATTGTGGGGGGACTAGGGTGGACCCTTTCTAGAATAGGATGACCTCAGTGTCTTTGCAGGCAGACCCAAAACCTCCTATCTAACTTTCCTGCCTAACCCTTTTCTAAGAGCCATGAATGAACCCCCGTATTATTAGCATGGTTGTTGAGGGATGGGAGGTCTCTTCTTCTGTATCTGCTTCCTGCTGAGAATGGTCATAGTCCCTGCCTATTGGGGTTTCATGGAGCTCTTTCTCTCTCTGCCTTAGTCAGGACCAAGTCTTGGGTTTCCTGCCAAAGTGCTGCCTCAATTCCTAGACAAAGAAAAACGAAGATACAAACTTGTTACTTGAATCTTATATCTAGTTATGTTTCTATTATTGATTTGCCCATTGAGTGGGTAAAGGAAAATAGGCTTGGTTAACAAATTTTGTAAAAGGAAAAAGAAAATAAAAAACTTGGGTAAAAGGACCCCTCACTTCTTGGATTCCTTATTTTGACTTAAAACCATTCCTGCTTTATAATCTGCCAAAGAGAATGCTGAGTTTCAATGATCCTTATCAATAGTCAGAGGACCTGAGTCACCAGTTTCAAGGTAATTATCTAAGTTTGAGGGAGAAGATCTTTCTCCAAAGTAAAGAGGAAAGACTGGGTCATAATCAATGCACAAACTACAGGAAGAATAGGGCTGTTTTCTTTAAAAGTTTCTGCTATAACACCAGCAGAAAAATGCGTAACATTTACTAGTTGTATTAACCAATGTTTTCACATCTCAGATAACATGACCTTGAACTGCAGCTCTATGACTTCTGTAAGCTATGCAAATGCATGTGTTAAATTACCTGCTGGATGGTTTCTTCTTTGTAGAAGAACTGTTTAGTCTTATGTTTCCACTAATAGTACTGGGGGATCCGATTCCCTGGGAAGACTGTCCTTATGCCTCAAAAGTCTCCAACTAGGCACCACAAGGAACTGACCCTTGACTCTATTTCTAATAGTGACCCACACTTATTTCGTCCAGCTGAATATACAGCTTTATCCTTGTTTATAGTACCAGCTATTATTATTGCTCTGAATATAGAAGTCAACAGAATAAGCAAAAGCTTTAAACGCAACCTCTCAAGCCATCTATGCCATGAGAGAAGTATTAGCACAGGTCAGAGAAGCTATTCTTGAAAATAGGGGCACTATAGACTACCTATTATTCAGAAATAACCATGGACGTGAAGAATTTAAAGGACTATGTTGTTTTAACCTCTCTGACAACTCACAATTAATTAAAGAAAAGGTTAAGCAGATTCATGACATTGTGTCCAATATTAAACAGAGGACAGGAAGTTTTGGTCTCAATTTCTCCTCCCTCACTTCCTGGCTACCCAGTCTCACTGGGTTAAGAGAAGCATTTTTTATTTTCATTTCGTTTATCTTTGTTGGAGTTATTTCTTGCTGCATCCAATGCACTCCCACCTGTCTGTCAGTTGCCAGTCGGATACCTAAGGCTAAATCGAAACTGAAGGGAAGAATTTTCCTACTGTGACAAAGCAATCAATTTCCTCTTAAGTTAGTTTCATAGATAAAAAACTAACATCGAAAGAGCAGGGAGATGACATGGAACATCATTTGTAAAATTCTTAATCTTTTTAGTAAACCTAGTTAAGTCTTATATTTTCTCCTTTCTTTAGAGAAAAACCTTCTCCCTCAAACTTAGATAATTACCTTGAAACTGGTGACTCAGGTCCTCTGACTATTGATAAGGATCATTGAAACTCAGCATTCTCTTTGGCAGATTATAAAGCAGGAATGGTTTTAAGTCAAAATAAGGAATCCAAGAAGTGAGGGGTCCTTTTACCCAAGTTTTTTATTTTCTTTTTCCTTTTACAAAATTTGTTAACCAAGCCTATTTTCCTTTACCCACTCAATGGGCAAATCAATAATAGAAACATAACTAGATATAAGATTCAAGTAACAAGTTTGTATCTTCGTTTTTCTTTGTCTAGGAATTGAGGCAGCACTTTGGCAGGAAACCCAAGACTTGGTCCTGACTAAGGCAGAGAGAGAAAGAGCTCCATGAAACCCCAATAGGCAGGGACTATGACCATTCTCAGCAGGAAGCAGATACAGAAGAAGAGACCTCCCATCCCTCAACAACCATGCTAATAATACGGGGGTTCATTCATGGCTCTTAGAAAAGGGTTAGGCAGGAAAGTTAGATAGGAGGTTTTGGGTCTGCCTGCAAAGACACTGAGGTCATCCTATTCTAGAAAGGGTCCACCCTAGTCCCCCCACAATTAAGCAAGCCAGAGGCATTTTTAGGCTAAAAGTAATTCATACAAGGAAACTAGTGAGCAGAAAAATGGGTACTAGTTACAGACAATCACTCGCACCTGTGCAATGAAGACCCCCCCAATGACCTTCAATTTACCTGAACCTCATTATATCATTATTATAATATGATGCATGTGCCCAGAAGTTAACTTTATAACCGACTGAATTCTAGGAATGAACACGCACAGAAAGCATATAATGAGTCACTGAGTTCTGTCAAACTTAGTCGTCAATCAAGAAAGCTCACTCCTCTAAGAAAAGTAACCACCCACCGCAAATAGGGATAAAATCTCCAAAGGCTTTGTTACTGTGCCCTTGAGCCCTTGAACCTTTTGAACCACTCTTCTCATGCTTGAGATCATTTCCACATCTGGAAGTGTACTATCACTTCTAATAAAGCTATTTTTTTTCTGTTGTGTTTCAGTGTCTTGTTAGGTTCTTTGTTTGAGACATCAAGATCCTGGACAACACACCGAAGGGGGAACCCCACTCTCTAGTAACAGCACCAATGTAGCCTGCAAGGTTGGGGTCCAGGTCCCAACTTTTAGAGTTTCCTTTTGAATGTTGGACACAGCTTGAGTTATGAAATGTATAGCCAGGAGCTGGCCTTCAGACTTTGGGCCAATATTAGTATATTCTCTAAAAGCCTCAGAAAACTAAAGCCAACATAAAACACAGACATTATTTTGATGAAGCATGGAATCCTTGTTTTCTACTCAGAATACTTTTCCATAACATCAGTAGCAGACCAATAATCTAAGAAACATTAAAACACAACTCTAATTTTGCATTAACTTACTTTTGACATTTAAATTTCCAATTTTGTTTAGCTTAATCACATAAAATTTTCTCTCAGGATTTCTCCTCACAAACCTACAACTTTCCTTATCTCTTCAGTTTGTCTCTTCTCATTCATTCAGAAATAACTAACTTTAAAATAAATACGTTTCCTTCAATTTCTTTCAAAATATATTCCCATACTTTATATCTTCTGTTATAAAAACATACATTTTCCTTTCCATCATAATTAGAATTCTTAATCATCATCTTTATATATAGATATCACAGACAAATATAGATCAGAAGTCATGCGCATACTCTTATTATTTTCCCATCATCAGTATTTGTAACTTCCCTGAGGGTATATATCTAGTTTCTTCAGGGAGCGATGAAATAGATGGTGTCCCTAGAGAACTCAGTCCCCTCTCAGAGTCAGTGGGTGAAGGGGGAGGAGAAAATTCCTAATTACTGAGATTTCTGAGATGGCTCATTGGGCCATCCAGTAAGTCTTGGCCTTGGCAAAGGAGCACAGAAACTGAAATTTTACCAGCATGGCAGTCTTAGCTTGTCCAGGCTTGCCATTATACCAAACCAGTGGATTAACTTGTTGGTCGTTTTCCAGTATATTAGCTGATTCTTGAAGCATTAAAAGCCTGGGGGGGGGTGAGTCTATACCTGAGTTGTAATATTGCTCCTAATTTAGTTAAAATATCCCATCCTAACAAGGGAGCTGGGCAGCTTGGAACTATTAAAAACTCCTGCTGAAAGATCTGATCTTCATATTGGGAGGTCAATGGTGCAGTAAAATAGTTGACCTTGCCTATTCCTTCTACTCCTATGATAATTGTAGTTCGTGAGGAGGGCTTTCCTGCAAATGCAGGGAGAACAGAATAGGTTGCCCCTGTATCTAAAAGAAATTGAATTTGCTTACTCATTATATCTAGAGTTACCGGAGTTCCTCAGTGGCCCCAGGCCTCAACAGTTACACAGTTCCCAAACCTGGGCTACTAGGGTGTCGGCTGGCCACTCTTCTCTCTGGGAGTGCAGACAGTTGACCTTCCAATGCCAGAGATGAGTACTGGTTTCTTTACATGTGTTGCAGGGGCTCGGGGGCTTTTAGGTACAGCCTTTTGCCCAATGTCCTGTTTTCTTGCATTTGAAGCAAGAACTCATTGTCTCCTATTCTCCGCTCTCTTAAGGTATGCTTGTCAAGTACCGAGGGCTTAGCCAGTTGTGCAGCCATAATTCTGTCTTGTTTTTCTTTACTCGGTTCTCTTTTTTCCTTCTTCAAGATCTTGATTGTTATAGACCATGAAGACTGTATCTAATAATTGATTTTGGTTAGTCTATGCCCACATTACAGCTTTTGAAGATTGCATCTGATATCAGGGACTGTTTGGCTAATAAAATGCTGGCCTAATAAAGCTAACCCTGCAGAGGAAGTAAGGTCAACATTAGTGTACCTCCTAAAGGCTTCTTCCAGCCAGCTCTAAAAGCTGGCAGGGTTTTCTTTTTTGTGTAATGGTCTTTAGCTTCTCATACTTCACTGGCTTTTGTATTCTTTTTTTCATTCCCCAGTGAGAGCCTCTAGAAATCTGGCACATCTGGCCATTTCCTCTTGGGTATTATAGTTCCAACCAAGATCAGCTGAAGGTACTATATCTGATCCAGGGGCATTGCCCTGGGAATTCCTAACAAAGGCCTCATCTGCCTCCTGACAGGCCACTGTTAGAATGTGGTCCTTTTTAATGGTTGTACGACATATAACTAAAATAAATTAGATGTCTTTCCAGGAAAATCAAAGGCCAGAGTCAGGGTTTGAAACTCATTTGCAAACTTGCTTGGATCTTCAGAATATTTTCCTAATTTTTTTTTTTTATATCATTGAATATCAGTGATGGAAAAAGGCACTTAAACCCTAATGTTGCCTTCTGCTCCAGCTATTTCTCTGAGAGGCAGGATGGTAGGAGAAAGTGTGAGATATAGGGTTCTACTTCAAGTATGAGGAGGGCATAGAACAGCCTCCAGCTCCTGCGGTGGAGCCTTTGGAGAAGGAGGAGAACTATGTTACTAAGCTTCTCTCTGAGGAGCAGGCAGGGTTTTAAGTAATGGGTCATCAATTATATCTGGCTCTGGTTTGTTTTTGTCCTTGTCATGAGGCTTCTGGTAGTCTAGGCATAAAAATTGATCTTGATAGAGGGCCATGAAGGCCTGAACATACAGGACTTCCAAACATTTGCATTCTCTTTAGCAAAATAAGTCTAATTGAAAGATGGTACTATAATTACGACTTCCATTTAGGGATCATCGCTCCTGACCTCCTAGTTTACATTGTGGCCAAGCTACATTACAATAAAAGATGAGGTGATTCTTTCTCAAGTTATTGGAATCGAGTCTGTCCCAAAGGTTAAGGATTTAGCTAAGAGGCAAGGTGATGGGGCAAGTGCTGACAGCTTATTTCCCATGGTGGTCTGTAAAGAGAAGGGAGAGTCTAAGAAGAGTTTCACTAGAAAGGACAAGCCCCCTCCCCCATTCCCCAATGAGGAATCCTTCTGTGTGGTAGTCAGGTCTGGGAGAGAGTCTTCCAGGGTGTCCCCCTGTGAACTCCCTAACTTAAGATGCTGGATATCTTCAGCCTTGAATGAGTACCAGTACTACTTTTCTGACACTTGGACTCAAACTTAGATTCAGCTCTTGACTTGGACTTAGGCTTGGGCTTTTTCCATAAATTATGATAACTCTGGGTAGGTTTGGGTATACTCCTCAGCTTTTGGCATTCCATCAGTTGAGAAACCATTGTTCTACTATTGCACCCTGGAATGTTATAACCTTAACCAAAGCTCGTAGGGCAAGGACAGTCAAGGAAAGTGCAGAATGCAGCCTTGGGCATAACTTGCTTTTTACCCTAAAGAGATTCCTAAGATTTACCAGATCAAAAGATGCATTAAAATGGAGAGAAGAAGAAGTCTCTGAGGGCTACTGAGGGGGGAAAAAAAGAAGAAAGAAAGAAAGAAAGGAAGAAAGAAAGGAAGAAAGAAAGAAAGAAAGAAAGAAAGAAAGAAAGAAAGAAAGAAAGAAAGAAAGAAAGAAAGAAGAAAGAAAGAAAGAAGAAAGAAAGAAAGAAAANTTAGGTACAGCCTTTTGCCCAATGTCCTGTTTTCTTGCATTTGAAGCAAGAACTCATTGTCTCCTATTCTCCGCTCTCTTAAGGTATGCTTGTCAAGTACCGAGGGCTTAGCCAGTTGTGCAGCCATAATTCTGTCTTGTTTTTCTTTACTCGGTTCTCTTTTTTCCTTCTTCAAGATCTTGATTGTTATAGACCATGAAGACTGTATCTAATAATTGATTTTGGTTAGTCTATGCCCACATTACAGCTTTTGAAGATTGCATCTGATATCAGGGACTGTTTGGCTAATAAAATGCTGGCCTAATAAAGCTAACCCTGCAGAGGAAGTAAGGTCAACATTAGTGTACCTCCTAAAGGCTTCTTCCAGCCAGCTCTAAAAGCTGGCAGGGTTTTCTTTTTTGTGTAATGGTCTTTAGCTTCTCATACTTCACTGGCTTTTGTATTCTTTTTTTCATTCCCCAGTGAGAGCCTCTAGAAATCTGGCACATCTGGCCATTTCCTCTTGGGTATTATAGTTCCAACCAAGATCAGCTGAAGGTACTATATCTGATCCAGGGGCATTGCCCTGGGAATTCCTAACAAAGGCCTCATCTGCCTCCTGACAGGCCACTGTTAGAATGTGGTCCTTTTTAATGGTTGTACGACATATAACTAAAATAAATTAGATGTCTTTCCAGGAAAATCAAAGGCCAGAGTCAGGGTTTGAAACCCATCTGCAAACTTGCTTGGATCTTCAGAATATTTTCCTAATTTTTTTTTTTTATATCATTGAATATCAGTGATGGAAAAAGGCACTTAAACCCTAATGTTGCCTTCTGCTCCAGCTATTTCTCTGAGAGGCAGGATGGTAGGAGAAAGTGTGAGATATAGGGTTCTACTTCAAGTATGAGGAGGGCATAGAACAGCCTCCAGCTCCTGCGGTGGAGCCTTTGGAGAAGGAGGAGAACTATGTTACTAAGCTTCTCTCTGAGGAGCAGGCAGGGTTTTAAGTAATGGGTCATCAATTATATCTGGCTCTGGTTTGTTTTTGTCCTTGTCATGAGGCTTCTGGTAGTCTAGGCATAAAAATTGATCTTGATAGAGGGCCATGAAGGCCTGAACATACAGGACTTCCAAACATTTGCATTCTCTTTAGCAAAATAAGTCTAATTGAAAGATGGTACTATAATTACGACTTCCATTTAGGGATCATCGCTCCTGACCTCCTAGTTTACATTGTGGCCAAGCTACATTACAATAAAAGATGAGGTGATTCTTTCTCAAGTTATTGGAATCGAGTCTGTCCCAAAGGTTAAGGATTTAGCTAAGAGGCAAGGTGATGGGGCAAGTGCTGACAGCTTATTTCCCATGGTGGTCTGTAAAGAGAAGGGAGAGTCTAAGAAGAGTTTCACTAGAAAGGACAAGCCCCCTCCCCCATTCCCCAATGAGGAATCCTTCTGTGTGGTAGTCAGGTCTGGGAGAGAGTCTTCCAGGGTGTCCCCCTGTGAACTCCCTAACTTAAGATGCTGGATATCTTCAGCCTTGAATGAGTACCAGTACTACTTTTCTGACACTTGGACTCAAACTTAGATTCAGCTCTTGACTTGGACTTAGGCTTGGGCTTTTTCCATAAATTATGATAACTCTGGGTAGGTTTGGGTATACTCCTCAGCTTTTGGCATTCCATCAGTTGAGAAACCATTGTTCTACTATTGCACCCTGGAATGTTATAACCTTTCACGCCAGCAGAACAGGATCAGTCAAGAAAAGTCTAAGTGTCATCTCGATATCTTCTACAAAGATCGTCGATCGTCCCAGATCAAATCAATCCATCGACGCATCAAAGAACCAAAGCGCGCACGCGGCGCACTTTTGCGGCGCGCACTTTTGCGCACGCGCACGCGCACGCGCGCGCGCGCACGCACGCACGCACGCTGCGCACGCGCGGCGGCGGCGGCGAAAAACGAAACGTGACGGCGGCAGGCGGCGGCGGCAGGCGGCGCTGGCGCTGGCGCTGGCAAAAGATAGAAAAGAAAAAAAGAAAAGAAAAGAAAGAAAAGAAAAGAAAGAAAAGAAAGAAAGAAAAGAAAAGAAAAGAAAGAAAGAAAGAAAGAAAGAAAGAAAGAAATGCAAGAAATGAATGGTCCAGAAAAAAGAGTCATCAGGAGTCCCTATTCTGGGGAAATTATACTCAAAGTGGGAGGTAGAGCAGACGGTACAGGGTGAATTACAGCGGAAAAGCAGATTAAGGAATAGCTCAGCCTGAGGTCTCCAGAGGAAAGTAGCCAGATGGTGGAAAAGAGCTGGAGAAGTGAAATCAAAGTGGCACAGAGATATAATACTATAAGAATAGAACATCCAAGATGAAGGGGAAAAGATCCCCCTAAAAAAGGGCCTGGCTGGCTCACCACAGATGTTCCTGGAGAGTGGGCTTCCCCTCTTGCGCATTGTTCAGGCTGTTGATGTCTCGGACAAAGAATTGAGAAAGACACATAAATAAGGCAGAAAATAATAGTTTTATTAGAAGGGGAAGTAAAGCAACAGTACAATTTCAGACGTGGAAGCGGGCCTGAGCAAGAGAAGAGTGACTCAAAAAGTTCAAGGGCTACCTTTATTTTTTAAGGACAGTTTTATTAGATGTGGCTTCTTGGTTAATTGCTTTTTTTTTTCTTCAGTACTTTGAACGTGTTCATCCAATGTCTGAGTTTCTATTTTTATCAGATGAGAAATCAGCTATTAATCATATCATTGTTTCTGTGTATGATTTGTGTCTTTTTTTTTTCTTTCAAAATTTTGTCTTTGTGTTTGGCTATTAGCAGTTCTACTATTCTTTGTCCAGGTGTGGTTCTTCTTGTATTTATCCTACATAGGTTTTGTTAAGCTTCTTGAAATGTTAGTTTCATTAAATGTGGGAATTATTTTTTAAAAAATATTTTCTGCCCCTTTCTTGTTTTCTTATTTCTGGGAATCCAATTATACATGTATAGTAATTCTTTATATTGTCTCACAGATATCAAGACTGTTAATTTTTCCCTATTGTTTGATTGCATATGTCCTTTGACTTATCTTAAAGTTACTGATTCTTTTACCATCTTAGATTTACTCTTGCGCCCATTTGTAAAATTTTCATTTTATTCTTTGTACTTTTCAGCTCTAAAAATTGCATTTTTTTAACAAAATAGTTTTAATTTCCCTGTTGATATTTCTGTTTGTTCAATCTTAGAATATTTTTCTTTAATTCTTTGAATATGTTTTTCTGTAATTCTTTTAAGCATATTATAACAGCTATTTAAAACCTTTGTGTCTTAAATCTAGTACATGGGCCTACATGGGGTCAGTTTCTATTAACTATACATTTTTCCCTGAGTATGTACATTTCTGTTCTTTGCATGTATACTTTTGTTGTTGTCGCTTTGTAGAAACTGGACATTGTAAATAATAGGTCGTATTGACTTTGGGTTCTTTTCTGTTCTTCTGAAAGTTATTTTTAAATGTTAGTTAAGTAATTAGTAATCAATTAAGTTGCCTGAACTCAAACTGCACAATCTCTCTCTTCTGTGGTGTGCAGTTGTCTCTGTTCACTTTTTTCCAGTGTGACTTCTTAGGTGCTTCCCAGGTATCTGCATAGTTTTGGGGTCAGCCAATGATATGGAAAAACAGTAAGGTTTTTGTTCTTTGCTGCCTAAGCTGTTTGTGGCTTGAGGAGAGCATTTAAAAGGCACATCATACTTACAAGTTTTGCTTACACTTTTTGCTGAATGTATTGGTATTTCCAGCACACATATGTATTTTAGCAGTCAGTCAGGGATAAGTGGAGTGTTTGCTCTTTAAGCTCTCCTAAGTCTCTCTGGCTTTCAAAATCTTTTATTGTGTGTCTATCTGCTCTGATACATACTATGGACTAAGACTTCCTCTTTTAGCCAGTAAAGCTGTGGGTTTATATCATCTGATCGGAGGGTAATAGGCGTATTCCTTGGCAATAGACCATGAATACGTCAT
This sequence comes from Pteropus medius, assembly GCF_902729225.1. Classification (NCBI taxonomy): domain Eukaryota; kingdom Metazoa; phylum Chordata; class Mammalia; order Chiroptera; family Pteropodidae; genus Pteropus; species Pteropus medius. The sequence continues at coordinate 5,367,034 of NW_024345861.1, read as the reverse complement.
TCTCACTAGATGTATTAACAATTTTTCATGATTAAATACCTCTCAAGTTGTTGCTGTCTTTTGATGTTTTCTAGTGAGCTGAAATAGTTGATTTTAATTTTATAATTTTGTCTAGTTTTATACTTGTTTTCTCCTGAGGAGAATCCCTCAACTTCTTTACATCATCATACTGGAAAAAAAGTATTGCATATATACATTTTAAAAATTATTTCTTTTAGTTTATGACTAATGTTATTAATAGTACATGAGGCAAAAGTATGTGGACAGATATAGATATCAATGTCTTTAAGGAATTCTGAAGAGTTGGAGTCTGAATGAGAATGAGCTTTTAAAAATATCTTGATTTATTTTGTAGTTACTTTCTTGTTTTTTCCTTTGCTCAAGAGTGATCTATGAAATTAATTTATGCTATGTCTAAATATATCTGATTTTTTTTCTTTAGGATAAAACACAGGAATGGCATTACTAGCGGAAAAATACAAATTTTAAAAAAATGTATTTGGCTATATTTAAGATAGGGTTGAATTTGAGAATCTTGCCCAAATTTATTTGATTTATATATCTCGTAATTTAATCACTTTTACTTCCTGAACATTTAGTTGCTTTATTTAGCCACTTATCTACATAGGAAATATTTATCGTATACTTATTTAATACACAAAGAATACTGAAATATGCTGGCAATATAAAGATGTGCAGGACACAGTCCTTCCTTGTTTGGGAGCTGAGAAGTTAGTGACTGGGGCAGATAAACTAATTGCTATAAAATACATGTGCTCCAGACCAGAGTGATCACTAAGTGCTCAGAGCCCACAGAATAGAATGTGCTAACTTGTCCTGAGTCAGGGAAGGTGGTGACATCTGAGATGGATCTTGATTTTAGTTAGTGTTATCAAGTGAAGGGCAGAGTCAACAGGAAGTCATTTTCAGTAGAATAGTGTATGTATAAGCACAAAAGTAAATGACTATGTAAACTCAGGAAAGGAAGCAACTGGGCATGGCTAAATTGTGTGTGTGTGTGTGTGTCCCTACACAGGAAGTAGGTGGTGGAAGATAAAACTGGAAAGGTAGTTTGAAGTAAGAATGTGAAAAGCCTTAGGATGCAAAGGGTCTGAGGAACTTCTGGGGTTTTGATTTTGAATACATTTGTTTCAATCAGTTCTCTAACACTGTTGGAAATAGGCAAGATATTGTATTATGTGGTACTGTGATAACTATGGGGTGCCTAGCATGGGTTGCTAGCCTTAAAAGAGTAGCCTGGGTACAAGCCCAAGCTGACTGGCCACTGGGAAGAGAGCATAATGACATATTAAAGACCACGAGCACAGATTTACCTACACGTTTGAATTCCCTCAGAATAAACTAATATATTATAGTGGAAATGAAATTAAGTATGTAAATCCAGGTGTGCAAAGCATATAAAAATTTTTAATTTCCTTTAAATATAATTGCATCTGACTCAAAATCTCCAATCAACTTGCTGTCATGAAATTATGCCTCAGTCATTATTAGAGTTCCTCTCTTCAAGCACGTACAAAGGTATAAAGGACACCCAGTGCTAAAGCACTGGGGAGGCTATTCTGCTCAATGGTTGCCATTCACTGCTGAGTGGCCCAAGTCTCCAATGAGTTTATCCTTTCAGGAACATTGCCCTGCTATTACCATGATATAGGCAGAACGTAGGAAAATAGTCCAAAACTAGATTTCACTACTTGGGGTCCAACCTCTTTAGGTATACCACATTGCAAGCACATTAAGAGAAGTATACAATTCAGAGTTGGAGAATTATAAAAGGCTTCTTGGAGGAAGTGCTCTTTCTGCCAAAGCATTCTGCTTTATTCATTATTCTCTTTCTTTCTTAAACCTTGTTAAATAATATTTTACTTTTCTCTTCCCCATCACATCACACCTGCTCCTGGTCCCTCTAGAGTGGCTTGGCTTATTGCCTTTACCTTGCTTGTTCTTTATCTTACTGATATCTTTCTTAGGGAGATAAAATAACACCTAAACAATGCAAGCAATACAAGTTCCAATAGTAAAAGTGTAATGAAGGAGTTAGGAAGGAGGATAAAAAATATATATATATATATATATATTTATATATATAAATATATATATATATATATATTTTTTTAAGGCTCTCTGAATCTATTACCTACTTCTCATTGGTCTTAGGTGTCCATCTATGTAGAGGTAGATTAAGATTCTTACAGAAGGAATGCAAAAGAGAAGGGAGTAAGAGAGGAAGAGGAGAACAGCAAATTCTACCTTTACATTTTCTCCCACCTTCCTGAGGCTGAGATAGTCAAGAATTCTGGTATCTTTGCTTCCACCATTTGGTATAAGTCACTCCTTGCTTCCCTGCCATACTCAGATGGCACTGTGGAGAAGAGCTGGGGAGGCAGACAGGAGAATGAGCAACCTGAGGGCATAGGTATTCAGTTTTCCATAGAGAGACTAAGTATTCTCTAAAGGGACAATTTTCATTACTATGCTGGATTTCAACTAAATCTAGGCACTCTCTTTTTGACTTAACCACTGAGTAGGGGCTTATGAGAAACGATGAATCAATAAAACACAAAATAAACTATTTTGTCTCACATATGAATGTACTGTGAGTAGATTTCCAACTCATATGCTACACAAAAGAAAGATATAAGATTGAGGAAAGGAATTTTAGAGGTTATAGCACAAATAATAGCAGAGACAAGAAGTCTGGGGTATGTTTGGAGAATTGTATGTTATCCAATTTGGCTAAACTGTTGGCTATAGATGAAATTATAATGAAAGTTGGGGCTAAACTTTAGAGGGCTTTCTATACTGAGGTAATAGATTTGTAGATATATCAGTCAGAGTTGAGCATCATCAAGAGGTTTAGAAGAGAGGGGTGCTATTATGGGACAATCCTCACCTATTAGGTTGAATATTCAAACATTTTTTTGACTTACAGAAATAGTGTTTTTATGTGGTTCTACCTAACATTTAAAGCAACTATCTTGAATCCCTCTGACATTAAGGCTAGTCTTCATTTGTTGGCTCGGGATCCACCAACAGGAAATTTATTTTTATTTATGTATTTGTTTATTTATTTATTACTATTTTATTTTTAAATTAATTAATTAATTAATTTTTTAATTGAAGAAATGATTTAATTTTTTCCCCCTCTCTCCCCTCTTCCTCTATTCCCTCTCTGGTAACCACTAGTCCATTGTCCATGTCCAAGAGTCGCTGTCCTGTTCATTTGTTGCTTTTAGGTTTATATCCCACATATGTGATATCATGTGATTTTCAACTTTTTCTGTCTGGCTTATTTCACTTAGTATGATTATTTCAAAGTCCATCTGTGTTGTTGCAAATGGCAATATTTCATCTTTTCTTATGGCTGAAGAAAATTTTTAATAGACTTTTCATTAAACTTATTCTTTGATTATTTGTCCTACCTTTTGCTAATCTCTTTAGTTATCCTTTCATAGATATGAATATTTCTTCATTTTTTTCTACAGAATATCATTGAAAGCCATTGTCAAATACTTTGATAAAATTTGTTTTTGTGTAGTAACCTTGTCAGTGAAAGGATCAAGGTTAAACTGACATGATGTGCTCTCTTGGTGAATCAGTTCTAGTTCTGCATGATAATCAATTCTTCAATTTTGCTCCAGTGTAACACCAAGCCAGCCTAAATATTTTCAGAATTCCCTGTCTTTGTGTTTCTGAAAATTCTCCCACTGTCTACAAACGAAGTATTTTAAAAAGAAAATGTATTAATGAGCCTCATAACTTTTCAGAGTTCATGGTCTTATAGTATAAACTTTGAGAAGAACTAATATAGTTTTCAGGTATCCAATTTCAAGAAGAAAGATTTATCATTTATTTTTAAGTAAGGAAGTGATAATTTGCAATGAATATGTTTCACTAATAAAGGGAAGAGAAAAAACTGTTGAATAATAATGCATATAGAATTCCTCCTAATAAATTGCGTTCTAACTAAATATTGGAACTATTTTATATTTTATGCTTGTAATAATTACAAACTCTCTGGATGATGGTATATTTTTAAAAAGAATTATTACTGTTTTATCTGAATCTTGGTGGTATATTTTAATGATTCATAAAAAAATAATGATAGGACTGGGGGCTTTACAGTGTATGGAAATTTTTCAGTTCTGTATTGAGTACATTTTTAATGTCATCAGCTTGGAGGTAGAGGTAGATTTTGGGACACATTGAATTTCAAGGTTTGGAATGATGGTAGGAAAATCAACCCTAGTAGAAGTTCAAGAATATTAAGTCTCAATTATAGCTTTATGGCTGTGAATTTTGGAGCAATAAAAATTGACGAGGAAGTCAAGATGAGGAAAATAGAGTGCATTGCTTAGAAGCAAATAAATATACTTGAATATCATTTTATTAAAGTCAGTGGAGGCATAGTGCAAACAGCCCAGACTTGGAATCAGAAACCTTGGGTTTGAGTTCTGGCTATTACTTACCAGCTGCATGTCCTTGTATAAACTGTTTAATTCCTGGGTGCCACAGATCTTCATCTATAAAATTCAGATCCAAATTCTTCCCCTGCCTAACTCCCAGGTGGGTGATTATTAGTACTATATGGAATAATGTATTTTAAAGCACTTATAAATATCATAAAACTATAGAATGAGATTTTATTTTTATTTTTAAAGTAACATGTTTGAAAAATTGTCAACCAGCACCCCTCTGGGCTTTGATTTTCAGGTGCTCAGGAAACCTAAGTTCAAAGGGCTGAAACTAAATAGAATAAGGGAATTCAATTCATTCCCCCAAATCACACTGTATTACAAAATCATATCATTAGTACTGTGGTAAAAGTCTCTTTTAAAGAAATGTATACAGTTTCTCTCTTTTTTTCTTTCCTTCTAGAGCAGTGGTTCTTAATGTGTTGTCCCTGGACTAACAGCATCAACATCACCTGGGTACTAGTTAAAACTGCAAATTCTTGAACCCTGACTAACCACTTTAGAAACTTGGAGTGTTTCTTTTTATGTTTTAATAATCCCTCTAGGTAATTTTTCTGTACACTAAAGTTTGAGAATAATTATTCTAGAAAAATTTAAGTTATGTGATATGAGCCCACAAACAAATGCAATCTTTAATGATTTCAATTAAAAGTTAATGCATTGATTAATTATTAAATGCCAAGCACCTTCTATTTGTCACTTTCTATTTAGTTTTCTGACAAGTGAATTATTCTCATTTTATAGATGATGAAATTGAAGTTGAGAAAAATGAGCAATTCCAAGGCCAGGGCTCTGTCCTAAGATTTGTCCTAACATGCAAAGAATGTCCACTTAACAAATGTCATGCTAATGACTTAAAAATAGCATATTTGTTGTTCTTGTGTTCTCATCATTTGAAGCAAACTGTATGCACTGCTACAAGTTGTGACATCTGTCACTATTATTGGGGTTGATTGAGTGTGAGTTTTTCCCTTTTGACTGTATAATAAGCTGACTGGCATATTTAATTAACAAAACCTGTCCTGTGAAAGGTGCAAATATAATTAAACACAAGTTGACAAGTCAATGCACTTGAATAATGGAGAGGTGAATGAAATCTTCTATATGAATAAATCTATAAAGTGTGATACACATCGGCATTTCCTAAGCTGCTTCTATAAAGCCTTACTACTAAAATTGCGGTCTGTGGAACAGCTGCATTTGAATCAACTGAGAAATAGAAATGAGGAGTCTCAGTCCCTATTCCAGACCTACTGAATCAGAATCTACATTTTAAGAATAAATCCAGGTGATTCATATGTATATTTAAGTTTGAGAAGCTCTGCTCATGAAATGGTAGTTTCATGAGAGATAATAAGAGGTTTCAGGAGGTTATGGGTACCATTGTCAAACAAGCTTGAGAACACCTGCATTTAACAGGTGGATTTAAACAAGGTTAAACAGGTATTCTATTCTGCATTGTAAACCTCTATAGAAGGACATAGTAGGAGCGGTGTTTCTCAAATTTAAGGTAACTTTCAGGTCTAAGACTCTCTGGTTCTCTAACCTATAAGAAATATATCCTCCAAAACAAGTCTGCCTCTTCAATTTCTCTTCTATCTTTTGTTTGTCTTGATTAACGGTGCAGGGTAATTTCATTACATAGTTCATCAAATCACTAGATAAAACATTGAACAGCAATTATCCCAGTTATTTTACAAAGGAGTTACCAGTACTGCTGTTTTATAGTTATGGAAACAGAGGCACAGAGATGTTAACTAACTGGCTCAAGATCATACAGATCATAACTGGTAGACCCAGGATTCAAATCCAGTTTGGAGCTGTACTGTCTGTGCTCTTCATCACTACTCTATGTGCCTGTTCAGATCTGTTTGACTTTAAAGGCTGGAGTGTGTGATAACTTGTGAATAAAAGTAAAGTAAACAATAATAACAAAAACGTTTTAAAAGATTTAAAAGCATTTGATTTTTATTTATTGTATAAACAATATTAAAATTACATTTAATTTTTGAATAGTTAATAAACTCACACGGTTCAAGAATCGAAACATAGAAAGGGGGTATTCGGTGCAAACTCATTCTCCATCTCTGTTCCCTAGCCATTCAGTTTCTCTTTCTAGAAGCAAACAGTGTTATGAGTCTTGTGTATCGTTCCACAAACATTTTAACAAATGCCTTAATGTGTGCTTTTACATATATTCCCTCTTCCTACCTTTTTAGACAAAGGTATAAAACTATAAATATGTTTTGTACTGTGTGTGTCTAATTGTCAATACTTCTTGAAATATATTCCACATCAATAAATAAAGGTCTTCATCATTCTTTTCTGATAGATAATATTCTGTCAGATGCACATTTGATAGTTAACCAGTTTTCTATTGCTGTATTAGTTGTTAGCAAAATTTTGCTGCTTCAAACACTACTGTAATATATAACCTTGTATTTTCATCATTTCTGTGTTCACAAGTAAATATGTAAGATAAGTAACGTTCTTCAGGAGTATGTTTAAGTTTTTATATATAAACCTTGCTTTTCAGGTATTAGAGCTATGCTCCTAAGTATTTTACCTTTCTAATTGCTACTCTCAGAGTGTATTTTGTATCTTACAGTATTATTTGTATTTTTGAGAGTTATTCTGACCTCTTTCTACTCACAACACCTCTGATGCCAAATGTGTAGGTTTTTTACATACCAACAACTAATCCTCTAACGCTCTAGACACCAATGAGTATCCAATAATTCATTTCAGTTCTGATGCTAACTGCCCAGAGTTAGGGCAGATCTCACAGGTTAAGGACTCAGTTTCACAAGACTGACCCCAGTTCGGATGCCAGTTTCAAGTTCCAGGCCTCTTGTATTCTGACTGACTGGGTATAAATGGGAAATTCCCCATGACTTCCTCTGCAGGCTCACAAAACTCAAAGAAAATAGTTTACTTACTCTTACATATTTATTATAAAGGATATTATAAAGGATACAAATGAACAGTCAGTTGAAGAGACACATAGGGCGAGGAGGTATGGGGTGGGAAATGTAGAGCTTCCATTCCCTCTCTGGGAGTGCTGCTGTCTCAGCATTGTGATGAGTTTGTCAATTTGGAAGCTCTCTGAACCCCCTTATTTAGGGGTTTTTATGGTGGTTCCATTATGTAGGAATAATTGATTAAGTCACTGGCTATTAATGATTAACTTGATCTTCAGCCCCTCTCTGCTTTCTTGAGGTTGGTATTGGGGATGAAAGTTCTAACCCTTTAATCACACAGGTGGTTCTTCTGACAACTGGTTATCACTCATCCTGAGGCTATTCAGGGGCCCAACAAGAGTCACCTTATTAGCATTAACTCAGGTATAGTTGAAACAGGCTTATTATACATAATGAAAGATGCTTCCCTCATTCCTATAATTTAGGAAGCACCAATGGTTTTAGAAGCTCTTGTGTCAGGAAACTGGATGAAGACCAAGTATATATTTCTTATTATGTCACAATATTACAGTTATCAATTTCTGTATTTTAATTATGCACACATCCATCTTTCTTAATTTGTTACAGTTTTTCAGTTGATTCCTTTGGGGTTTTCAGATTTATATCACACTATCTTCAGTTGATTCCTTTGGGGTTTTCAGATTTATATATATATATACACACATACACATATATAATTATTATTATTTCTCTTTTTCAATATTTACATTTCTTCTTTTTTTATATTAGTGTTGGTCAAAAACCCTAAAACAAAAGTCAGCAAATGACAAGCCATTTGTCAAATTCAGCCTGCCACCTGTTATTGTAGGTAAAGTTCTATAGAATCACAACCACATCTGCTAATTTATATATTATCTATGGCTTTTTCATTATAGCTGAGTAGTTTTGACAGACACAGTATGGCTTGTAAAGCCTTAAATATCTATTATTCAGAACTTTACAGAAAAAAGTTTGCTCATCTATATGCTAGAACAATGTCAAATACTAAATCATAATTAATATTGAACATCCTTGTTTTGTTTCTGTCTTTGATGGGAATGCTTCTGGTGTTTCCTCATTTAAGTATGATGCTATGATGGTTTTTAAAACATTTACATATTTTTCACATGCTCCCATAGAGAAACTAAGGCAGTCTATGACTGCCTTAAGGAACATAGCACAGTAACATGAACTCTGTTGGCTTTCCCAGCAAAGTTAGAAAAGGCATGTTTGTTTATCATTCTTGGGATACTCGCTTTGCACACTTCAGCTGACATTTAAAAAATCTAGCTCCACTGAGGTCTCTACTTAGATGTCTCACACACATACACACACAC
>NW_024345861.1:5263087-5358233 GCF_902729225.1 Pteropus medius | reverse complement strand
GAGAGAGAGAGATGCCTGTAGAGTCCTAGATGTTTCAATCTTTTCATCCTGAGTACTGGACATTGAAGTGAAGAAGCCTTGGAGAAGACTCAGCCCCAGTCATGTCTGACTGAATTTCTGACAGACCCAAGCAAGAGCTGCCTAGGTGAGCCTGAAAAATCCCCAGATTTTTGAGCAAAATAAATGTTATTGTTTTTTTAAATTAAATTTATTGAAGTGACATTGATTAATGAAATTATATAGGTTTTAAAGCTACTATTTTTGAGTGGTTTGTTATATATCACTAGATAACTAGAATACTGACTTTTTAGTACTTGGATGTCTCTTTATCATGTTAAGGAAGAATCCATTTATTCCTAATGAATTTTAAAATTAAAAATAAATGTTATATTTTAATTAATGGCTTTTTAGCAGCTATGGAGATATATGATATTTTTACCTTAGAGATATTATGGTAAATTATATTAGTAGATCCCTAAATGTTAAACTATATTTGCATTCTTGAGATAAAATCCGCTTGGTTATAATTTTATGTGCAGCTAAGTGGAGTACAATTTTATTTAGGATTATTTGCATTGCTATTCATAAGAAAAATTGTACTGTGGTTTTCTTATTTTTGTGCCATTTTCAACAGGTTTTGATTTCGACAGGGGGGGACCTAAGTTTAAGAGGCCTGAAGCTTATATAACTTGGGGGGCACTTTAAGAAAAAGAATAAAAAAATACAAAAATAAATTTTGGGCCAAGGCTTTAGAAGGAGTCTCTGCTTGTGAAGAATTCTGAAATGTAAGCCTCTTTAGCTTTGTTTTAAGTCTGTCACCAGAAGTCAGTGTTATTCTTACTTTATTAAAAAAAATTGAAGCATGTCTTATTTTATTTTGGCCTAGAGCATATAAATAATATTTTAAATAACAAAAAGAAAACTAAATCACTTAATATAATCATCGTATAGTCCTTGTCTTTATAAAGGCATTTTTTTTAGAGTTCATTCATTCATTCATTTATTCACCATTTACTGGATGCTTACCATGTTAAAAATATTGTACCAGGGACTATGAACTTAGTAGTTAAAGATAGACTATCTTACAAGGCAGAAATAATGACAAACATGAAACCTTTATGATACAGTGGGAAGAGTGTGTCTTACAGGAAAGTAGAAGGTACCATGGAGGAATATAGATGTGTACCTATTCAGACTGAGGAGGAAGTTGAAGGTGGGAAGGAATATTCAAAGAAGGCTTCCTAGAGTGCCCAGTACCTAAGTTAGATTAAGGTGAAGAAATACTTCATTATTTTGCTTTTCCACTGAGCTAAAAGTCATAGTGGACTCCAAAGAAGCTTTAGTGCCAGGGCTTGTATGCAGCCCAGCCGACAGGAGGGCCCAGTCATCAAGGCAGAAAGCGGAGAAGCAGGGTGGGATTGCAGAGAAAAAACAGCTGATTTTTACTGTCCCAGTTGCAAAACTGTGGCTGAGCAGCAACCCAAACCCCCAACCTAGAGGGCTCCTCCTCCCATACCTCAAGACTGATCACCACAGAGCCCAAGGGGAATCTGAGCAAACACTGCCAAGACTGAAACTACCTTTCGCAGACTCTGGAGCTCTCTGCAGGAGGAGGGGGAGGGGAGAAGAAATATAAGTTCCTGTGGTGAGTTCTCTGAACATCTCTGCCTTGGAAAGCTGTGAACTGTGGCTGGCAGGCTGCAGGGCACAATCATCAGCGCAGAAAGCAGAGAAACAGGGCGGGACCACAGCGGAACAATAGCTGATTTTTGCTGGCAGAGGTAGCAAAACCTAGGCTGAGCTGCAGCCCCTAATCCCTGACCCAGAGGGCCCCTCCCCCCATACTCTCTCAGAGTGATCACCACAGAGCCCCAGGAGAATCTGAGCAAATGCTAACAAAACTGCTAGGGATCCAAGAGGCTTAGACTCCACCTACTTGAAAAGAAAAGAAAAGCGCCTTCTTTGCAGCAGTCTAAAGAGAGAACTTTATTTAATAAATCTTCTTTCTGGAAAAACAGCAGAATACACTTCCATTAATGCCCAGGAGGGGAAATAGTCCATTAAACACCATGAACAACCAAAGTGACAAAGCATCTCAGAAAGAAAGAGAAAAATTTCCAGAAAATAAGCTTACAGACAGAGAAATATGCAACTTCAATGACAGAGTCTTAAGGATTATACTGCTGAAAAAACTCAGGGAGATCCAAAACAACTCAAATCAACAATTTCAGGAGTTGGAAAAACAACTAGATGAGCAGGACAAGGAGATTGAAACCCTCAAGAAGAACAGAATAGATATTCTGGAGATGAAGAACACACTGCAAGACTTGGAAAATGAAATAGCAAGCCTGGGAAATAGAGTCAACCAAATGGAGGAAAGGATCAGTGATATCAAGGACAGAAATCTAGAAATAAATCAGAAAAAAGAAGAGAGAAACCGAAGAATGAAAACTAATGAAAGAGAAATACAAGAATTAGCTGATACCATCAGGAGAGGAAACATAAGAATAATGGGCATTATTGAAGGAGAGGAAAAGGAGTAGGACCTAGAAAGCATTTTCAGACAAATAGTGGTTAAGAATTTCCCAAATCTAAGGAATGAGCTGGAGCTTGGAAATCAAAAAGTCAACAGAACACCCAATTATCTCAGCCTAAAGAGGCCTTCACCAAGACACATTATATTAAAGTTATCAAAAATCAACAACAAAGATAGAATTCTCAAGGCTGCCACAGAGAAGAAAATGGTAATGTATGAAGGAAAACCCATTAGATTATCATCAGACTTCTCAGCACAGACCTTACAAACCAGAAAGGAAATGAATCAAATATTTAAACTATTAAGTGAAAGGAACTACCAGCCTAGAATAATGTATCCAGCTAAGCTCTCCTTTAGATATGAAGGAGAAATTAAGACCTTTCCAGACATACAAAAATTGAGGGAATTCTTGACTACAAGGCCTGCGCTACAGGAAATACTGAAAAGGGTCAGCTCACCTAAAACAAAATAACAACAACAACAATACATAATTAGGCAAATAAAAGCAGAGAGTGCAACCTTTATTAAGAGCAGGGCATTATAGCTCAAATAATAAGTGAATTGTTATAATAAGATAGTAATGAATGTTCAGCATACATAGGGACAAATTGAGACAACAATGACTGAAAAGGGGAGGATTCAGAGATCCAAATTCGCAAAGGGGAATGGAGATAAGTCACGTGCAGAAGAAAATAGACGAATATATATATATATATATATATATATATATATATATATATATATATATATAAAATTAAATATTTATAATTATCCTTTACATATTCATAATGGTAACCACATGCCAAAAATTCAGAACTGAAATATATAACATGAAACAAGAAGAACCAGAGGCAAAATCCACAAAAGCCAACTGGAATAAAGAAAACAGAAACACAAGGACAAGGAAGCAATGGAAACACCGAGCTACCAGAAAGCAAAAAATAAAATGTCTATAAGAAGACCTTGTATTTCAATAATCGCCCTAAATGCAAATGGACTGAACTCACCAATAAAAAGGCAAAGAGTTGCAGAATGTATCAAAAAACAAAACCCAACCATATGCTGCCTCCAGGAGACACACCTCAGCTCCAAAGACAAATATAGACTCAAAGTGAAAGGGTGGAAAATTATATTTCAAGCACATGGCATTCAGAGAAAAGCAGGAGTAGCAGTACTAATATCAGATGAAATAGACTTCAAAATAAAAAAGGTAAAGAAAGATACTGAGGGACACTTCATAATGATAAAGGAAATCATGCACCAAGAAAAAATAACACTTACTAAGATCTATGCTCCCAGTCAGGGAGCCCTGAAACATGTAAAACAATTACTAACAGAACTAAAGGGAGAAACAGACCAAACACCATCGTAGTAGGGGACCTAAATACCCCACTGTCAGATATGGACAGATCATCCAAACAGAAAATCAATAAGGAAATAACATCCTTAAATGACACTTTAGTCCAACTGGACATAATTGACATTTACAGAGCCCAAAACAGCTGCTTACACATTCTTCTCTAGTGCACATGAAACATTCTCAAGAATCGACCACATACTGGGACACAGAGATAGCCTCAACAAATATAAGAGGGTGGAAATCATACCAACTATATTCTCTGGTCATAATGCTTTGAAACTAGAGATCAATTGCAAAAAGAAAGCAGGAAGAACCACAAATATGTGGAGATTAAACAACATGCTACTGAAAAATAACTGGGTCAGAGAAGAAATAAAAACAGAGATCAAGAGATACATAGAAATGAATGATAATGATAGTACAATATATCAAAACTCTTGGGAATGGCAAAAGCGGTCATAAGAGGAAAGTTCCTATCATTACAGGCTTATCTCCAAGAACAAGAAAGAGCCCAAATGAACAACCTAACGCTTAACCTTAGAAAACTAGAAAAAGAACAACGAATGAAGCCTAAAGTCAGTAGAAGGAAAGAAATTATCAAAATTAGAGTAGAAATAAATAAAATTGAAAACAAAAGAACAAAAGAAAAAATAAATGCAACAAAGAGCTGGTTCTTTGAGAAAGTTAATAAAATTGACAAACCCCTGGCTAGACTCACTAAAGAAAAAACTAAAAGGACACTAATAAACAAAATCAGGGATGAAAGAGGGGAAATTATGACTGATATCGCAGAAATACAAAGGGTAATACAAGAATACTATGAAAAATATATAACACCAAATTTAATAACCTAGAAGAGTGGACCAATATTAAGAAAAATACAACCTTCCTAGACTGAATCAAGAAAAACTGGAAAATCTAAATAGACTGATCAGCAGTATGGAAATGGAAACAATTATCAAAAACCTACCAAAAAGTAAAGTCCAGGACCAGATGGTTTCACCAGTGAATTCTACCAAACATTCAAAGATTTAATACCTATTATTCCCTTCAAACTCTTCTAAAAAATCCACGAGGAGGCAATACTTTCTAACTCATTTTATGAAGCCAATATTACTCTGATACCAAAACCTGATAAGGATAACACAAAAAAGAAAGCTACAAACCAATATATTTCATGAACACAGATGCAAAAATCCTAAATAAGACACTAGCGAACCAAATACAGCAACATATTAAAAAGATTATACACCACAATCAAGTGGGCTTCATCCCAGGGGCACAAGGTTCAACATAGGCAAATCGATTAATGTGATACACCACATAAACAAATTAAAAAATAAAAATCATATGATCATATCAATAGATGCAGAAAAAGTCTTCAACAAGATACAGAACCCATTTATCATCAAAACACTTCACAAAATCAGTATAGAAGGAAAGTATCTTAACATAATAAAGGCCATATAGAACAAGCCCTCAGCCAATATTACTTAATGGTGAAAAACTAAGAACCTTCCCTCTAAAATCAGGATAAGGCAAGGCTGTTCACTGTTGCCACTCTTATTCAATATAACATTAGAGGTCCTAGCAAGTGCAATCGGACAAGAGAAAGATATAAAAAGTATCCAAATAGGAAACGAAGAAGTCAAACTGTCACTATTTGTGGATGACATGATTCTTCATATAGAAAACCCTAAAGACTCCTCTATATAGAAAACCTTAGACTCCATAAGAACACTACTAGAAACAATAAGCAAATACAGTAAAGCCTCTGGATACAAAATCAATGTTCAAAAATCCATAGCGTTCCTATACTCTAACAGTGAAGTGTCAGAAAAATAAGTTGAAAAAATAATTCCTTTTGCAATTGCAACAAAATACCTAGGAATAAATTTAATGAAACATGTGAAGGACCTATATAATGAAAACTACAAGACCCTATTTAAAGAAATCAAAGAAGATACAAAGAAATGGAAAGATATTCTGTATTCTTGGATTGGAAGAATCAACATAGTTAAAATGACCATATTACCTAAAGCATTATACAAATTTAATGCAATCCCCATCAAAATCAAATTAGCATTTTTTAAAGACATAGAACAACAAAAAATCATCAGATTTGTATGGAAGCACAGAAGACCCCAAATTGCCAAAGCCATCCTGAGAAAAAGAATGAGGCTGGAGGTATCACTCTGCCCGACTTCAAATTATACTACAAAGCGACCATAATCTAAACAGCATGATGTTGGCAGAAAAACAGACACACGGACCAGTGGAACAGAATCGAGAGTCCAGAAGTAAACTCATATTTATATGGGCAAATAAGTTTTGACAAAAATGTCAAAAACATACAGTGGAGAAAGGAAAGCCTCTTCAATAAATGGTGCTGGGAAAACTGGAAAGCCACATGCAAAAGAATGAAACTAGACTGTTGTCTATCACCACACACCAAAATTAACTCAAAATAAAGTAAGGTTCTGAATATAAGACCTGAAACAATAAAATGCATAGAAGAAAACATAAAAACTAAACTCAAGGACCTTGGACTTAAAGAGGATTTTATGAATTTGACCTCAAAAGCAAGGGAAGTAAAAGCAAAAATAAATGAATGCGACTACATCAAACTAAAAAGCTTCTGCTCAGCAAAAGAAATCATCAACAAGGTAAAGAGACAAACATCCGGATGGGAACATACATTTGTAAGCAACACCTCCAATAAGGGCCTAATATCCAAAATATACAAAGAATTCATACAACTCAATAAAAACAAACAAAATAAAACAAATGATCCAAATCAAAAAATGGGCAGATGACCTGAACAGACACTTTTCCCCAGAGGACAAACAAATGGCCAACAAATATATGAAAAAATGCTCAATATCGCTAGCTTTTAGGGAAATGCAAATCAAAACCACAATGAGATACCATCTCACACCTGTTAGAATGGCTATACTTAACAGGACAAGCAATAACAATTATTCATAGTGGCCAGGACATGGAAGCAACCGAAGTGCTCTATGATAGGTGATTGGCTAAAGAAGCTGTGGTACATATATACAATGAAATATTACTCAGCCATAAGAAGTGATGAAATATTGCCATTTGCGACAACATGGATGTACCTCGAGATAATCATGCTAAGCGAAATAAGCCAGACAGAGTAAGTTGAGAATCACATGATATCACTTATATGTGGAATATAAAGCAACAAATGAGCAGGACAAACAGAGACTCATGGACATAGACTATAGACTAGTGGTTACCAAAGAACAATAAATTAGTGGTTATTAGTGGGGTGGGGAGGATGGAGGAGGTAGGCAGGGTAAAGGGGGTCATATATAGGAGGGTAGGGGGAGAGTGAAGTGGGCAAAGGGGATCAAATATATGGCAGCTGGATGAAACTGACTTTGGGTGGTGAACACACAAAATATACAGATGTCAAATGATAATGTACATCTGAAAATTATATGATTGTATTAACCAATGTTACCCCAATAAACTTAATTTAAAAAAATAAATAAAAACACTATGTAAATTACCCTTATTTTTAGGGCTTATAGAGTCTTAGTCTTAGAGATTAGGGAAGTGAGGCTTGATGGCTTAGAAATATTCTGAAAATGATGCCAAGCTCATAGCAATACATTAGTCTCCACCAACTGAGCAAAGTAAAGATGCCTCAGGTTTTATCCATACCTAGGCTGCAAAACATAAAGGGAATGGACTAAACACAGAAGTAGAGAAGTAGAAGCAATTCTTACCATGCCTTGGACAAAGGACATATTTGTATCTTAGCAGCTATTTCTAGTGACACTCCTACAGATGGCTTCTTCTCTGTTGCATTTACAAAAGTAGAAGCCACAGGGATGATGAGAAAGTCAGTTCTAGAAAGAGACTGAGAATCAGATAATGATATGGCTGTGGATTGGATAATACTAAGGCACTGTTAGTCATCAGCCTAGCCAAATAAATGTCCAGTGATTGTCTAGGAACTTCTCATTTCCAGTTTCCCCTGAATGTTCTTAGGAATTGAAGCATTTGGCTTTGACATTATTGTTATAATAATGATCACAACTATAATATCTCATATCTGTAAAGCCCTTTAAAGTTACCAAACACTTAGACATACGTTATCCACATGATTATCACAGCACTATGTGACGCAGACAAGATCAACTCATTTATATCCAATTAATAAACTAGGGCTAAACCTTTGTCTGAGAAAAGATGTGATCATATGCCAGGCACTGCACCAGGTCCTCAGCATACACTGTTATTTAATCCTTTCAATTACTTATTGAGAGGGGAATTTAATCATGGTTTGACAGTTGAGAAACTGAAATTGCAGAGAGATTAAAGAAGCCAAATACAGTTATACAGCTGTCTCAAACAAGTGTCAGATCAGTGCTTGGAATGGGGGTTAGTCTTCTGACTCAAAGTCCTGTGTTATTTCTACCTTCCTCCTAAAATAAACAAGCAAACAAAGAAATAAATAAAAGAAAGGGAGAAGAGAAAGAAAGAATGAAAGAAGACAGAAAGAAGACAGAAAGAAAGAAAGAAAGAAAGAAAGAAAGAAAGAAAGAAAGAAAGAAAGAAAGAAAGAAAGAAAGAAAGAAAGAAAGGAAGGAAGGAAGGAAGGAAGGAAGGAAAAAGAAAGAAAGAAAGAAAAAGGAAAAGGAAGAAAGGAAAAGAAAGAAAGAAAGAAAGAAAAAAGAAAAGAGAAACTCTGTCTTACTTCCAATTGTTTTCAAATGGGAACATATGTTTGGGCTGGTTGTTGAGTCTGAAATAAATAGCTCATTGTAGACTGTTGGGACAGCCAAATGCTTTCAGTATGCTCTCGAGGTCTTTGATTGGGTCTGAATAGAAGCCAGATGTCCTGGATTCCAGAGCTATTTCCTAGTTGTACACTTCCCCTAACCCCCAATCCTCCATTAAGTGGAGGAAAGAAAGGTGAGCCCAGACTGACTGATTTTGCTTTTCACATATTTTTCTTTGGAAAGGGAGGTGAGGAAGCAGTCGAGGTTACAGTTGGGTAGGAGCAGGCTGTGGGCTTGGGGTGGGATGTGGCCTGGAAGAAAAATAGACAGGAAGAATGTGCTATCACTTATACCAGACCTGTAGAACCTCTCTGCTGCCTGACCTTTCTGTACTCTTTCACAGTTGACAGCCTAGACTTTGCTTCCCACTAGGAGGAAGTGCCCCACAGTTAGTCAGTTGATTACTAAAACAGAACCGTCATAATACTTGTCAGTTCTGCTTCCCCTATGCACTTTTGGTAGATTTTTTTTTCAATTTCTTGTTTTATTACTGTTTGTCACACTGGAGACTTTGAAGTTCTTTACAGATATGATTTTTATCAGAGCATGGGGGAATTGGAGGGTGGGAATGGGGTGGATGCAACCCATCAAAATATTCTATTTTGCACCGAGCTAACTGTCCACCCCATCTTTGTCTGAAAAGGTTTTTGACATGGTGTTTCTATACGTGACCTGTCTTCCAAATGAGAAAGTGACATCTATTGTTGTAATACTGGGAGGAAATTATGATTACTTAATGATAGCATGTCACAGCATGTCACTTCTTTATTTTCCTTTTAAATACTTGCTGTCACGGAAACACACAGTTGGCCTTCAATCCTGGAGCTGGGTGGAACCTCATTTAATACAAGATGGTGCAAGGATGACTTATTGGTAAAGCTAAGGAGAAAAGGAGTGAACACAAAAATATTTCTGCATAGCTGGTTTGGCTACCTGTTCTTCCTACTTTGATATGAAGTGGAGGCCTGCTCCTTATATACTAGCCTTGAAAGCACTGTGGCTGCTTACACAAACCAAAGTACCCTTAGTCCCCCAGATTCTAATGATACTTTCTTGTCTGCTTTTCTCATAGGATTTGGAGGACACTGTTCAAGAAAGCAGTAAGCAAAGAGTGAGTGGGCCAGGTCTCAACTGGTTGCAGTCAGCTCATTTGTTCTCTGCTGCCACTTGACTTAGCTGTCTGACACCAGTAGGAACAACAACAATCATTTCAGTCCTATTTAATAATCTAACGTTGACTCCCTTTTATCTAAACAACAAAATACAAAATACTCATTCTAACGAGCAACATTTTCCCCAATCTGGCCCAGATCTACCAAAACCCACCTCTCAAACACCTCATATATATATATTTTTTTGCCCCAGCCATGCGCTTTTCTCTGTTTCCTAAAAAAAATGAATTTTAATTATGGAACATTCCAAACATAGGAAAAAGCCAGAAAACACATAGAAACTTGTATATGGGTTAATGCAAAAAACATAATGTTGAGTAAAAAGAACGTTAAAAAATACATGCAGTAAAACAGTGTTTACGAAAACTTTTAAAACACTGAAAGCCTTTTCTGTCTCCTCCTGGCAAGCTTGTACTATTCTTTATGACCCAGTTCAAATATCACCTCCATCTCAAGTCCTTGATTTACTCAGTAGGGTCAGTGTTTCTCCTCCATGACTTCCAGCCACTCATTGATACAGGTGTCCATTACATGTTCATACTCCCTGAATTAGTTTCCGTTTCCACTTTAGTCTCCCTCACTAAACAGTGATCTCCTTAAGGACAGTGAATACTTTGCATTCTTTTTTGTATACTCGTGATATAAACTGATGATAATCTTTTTATCAAAAGTTTAGTGAAATAACATTATTATTATGTGACATATAAGCGTGCTGTAACTATAGGCACAATATAGAACAATTTAAAGTTGGATTCTCAGTATTAATAGAAGCAGCTTGCTTTTACTGTTTACAAAATGCTTTCAAATTCACAAATTCAGCATCATTATAACTCATTAAAGTATGTAGTGCAGGTATCATTGCTATTAAATGAAAGAAGAAACTATAATTAAAAGAGGTTAAACGACTTGTTTGTGGCCACGCAGGCTGTGGGTGATGGGGCTAGCAAATTAGCTTTAAAGGTAATGCTCTTTTGTTGTGACTTTTTGAATAAGAATAACTCCACAAATCAATCCCTCCTTTTCTTCCTCCTTTCCTTCTTCCTACATTCCTTCCTTTTTCTCTCTCTTCATTCAGTTATTCTTTTGTATAACAAACATTAATTGCTCACCATCTATATGCACTATGCTAGTTTTTGGGGAGTAAAATGATAAAATTAGAACCTATAGGGATAACAGTCTTTGGATAACTCGAAATTCTTCTAAACAATACACAGCACATAGGCTGGTAAATGCTTGGTAACTCTTTGTAAGACTGTGTTATGCTAGAAAGGAGATAGTAAGATGAAATGCTTCCTGGTGCTTTGACAGACTTCTGAGCAGTCGAAGATTTTTTCTGAAGCTAATTGGGAGGTGGGGTTAACTTACTTTGTTTAGCTCTTAAGAGCTCTTCCCACTGTAATGAATTGCTTAATGGTGGAGGCTTTGATGCTGGCAGGTACTTTTAATGGAACATGACTGCTGTTGCCCTCTCTTACAACCTGCACTGTTGCGTGGGCTGAAACCAATTAGACCTAAATTAATTAGCAAGAAAGTGATGGGCCCACTTGCTGAGCCATTCACAGTGCCACGTGAAGAAAGAGGAACAGTGTTTGAAGGATGCTGTGTGTTTCTGCTCAACCCTAATGATTGAAGTATTTCCAAATATGTAAGTAAATTCGAACTGCTTCTGGATTAAGTGGTCCTCTGCTTTTTACTCATGAAAGTTCTTTATTGAAAGTCAAGTTAGGAAACCATAAAGAACTCCTTATGGGTCCTAGGACCTTTGCTTCAGGATAAATTTAGAAGATATGTGGAATCATTATGACTTTCTAAGGCCCCAAGCAGCTGAGAAAATTGATGGCTGTAAAACATATAAGAACCAATGTCTCAAAGCACTATATAAACTACAGGTAAGAAGGTTTTTTCTGAAGGACATATTCAGTTCTCCCTGTTCTCAGTTTCTTTACAGTCTCCTTTGCTGGCACCTCTCCCACTCCCTTAAGTAAGAGTATTTACGGGCCTCCAATCTCAACTAATAGCTCCTCTAGGTCCATCTCATCTTCTTCCCTGATGACAAATACCATCTCCACGTTGACTACTTCCAAAGCTAGGCTGTTATTCAGATGCTCTCCCGAAATCCAACTGTCCACAGTTCTTCCAATGAATATCCCACTAGCACTCCAAACAATTATTTCTAGAAACTAACCTCTTCTTCCTTTTCCTGACCAGCCAGCTTGCTATCCAAGCTAGAAATCTGGGAATCATTCTCTACCCCTTACTCTCTCCTTTATTCCAGCATATTGAAGAGTTGTTTATTTTCTATCTTAAGTATAGTTCTCAATTCCATCTTTATACACTTCTTTCCAATCCTTGTTTAGATCAGGTTCCTGCTCCTTTGCCACCTGGCTTTTTCTTCTGGTCACTCATAATGGCTCCTAGTCCATAGTCATCGCTTGGATGGCAGTTTTTCCTAAGCCTTTGCTTCCAGGATCCTTTTCTTTAAATACTGTGTTGTACCAGAGTGACTTTATTCATTTCAAGGTTTCAGCTACCATTTTTATGACGATGGTTCCCAAATGTATGTTTCCTGCAGCAAACCCTCTCCTGAGCTCTGGATCCATATATTCAGTGACAATGTAGGCATCTCCATATTGATATTCCACAGGCATCTCAAACTCATAAGCAAATTCATTATCTTCCTCCTTAAATCCACATCCTTATCCATTCGGTTACACAAATTAGAAATCTAAATGCCATCACTGACTCCTTACTCTCCTTTATTTTCTTTATACCCTTATCTTTGTTTTCAAGTATAGTTGATGCTCAATTTTAAAACTGTCACATCTGTCCACTTCTCTTCACTCACAATACTACAATTTTAGTGGACGGCACCACAATCTATTCCTTTTACTGCAAAAGCCTCTCCCAGCATTATTTTTCATATTATTTTTTGCTAATTGGATAACAACACTCTCGAACTTTAAAATGTTAATGGTTCTGCAAAGCTCTGAAGATAAAGCCTAACTCCTTACTTTGGCTTTGCAATACCCTTCAAGATAGAATCTTCTAATAATCTGGCCTCGTCTTTTGCTTTACTCTTAGAACTCCATGATGTGGCTATATTAAACATATTCCTTTTCTAAATGTGTAATGTTTCTACTTGTCTCTGGTTGCAGAAACTGTGAATGCCTATTTATCTTTCAGACCTTAACTTGATGGCATTTCATGGTACATCGGGAAGCCACATGTAATGTGAATGCCTGTGTACTTGTCTATCTTCTTCGGTATGCCAGAAGCTCCTTTTCTTTTTAATGTTTAAATTACAGTGGACATTCAATATTATATTAGTTTCAGATGTACAGCATAGTGGTTAGATATTTATATAACATACAAAGTGATTCCCTAATAAGTCTAGTACCCACCTGACATCATACATAGTTATTACAATATCATCAACTCTGTTCCTTGTGCTGTAGTTTACATCCCTGTGACTATTTTGTAACTGCCACATTGTACTTCTTAATCCTTTTCATCTTTCTCAGCCATTTCCTCCACCTATCTCCCATCTGACAACCATCAGTTTGTTCTCTGTATTTGTTTGTTTCTGTTTGTCTGCTTTTTAGATCCATATATAAGTGAAAACATATGGTATTTGTCTTGCTCTGACTTGTTTTACTTAGCATACTACCCGCTAGGTCCATTCATGTTGTGACAACTGGTAAAATTTCATTCATTTTTATGGCCGAGTAATATTCCATTGTACATATGTACTACTTCTTCATTACCCATTCATCTATCAATAAACACTTAGGTTGCTTCCATATCTTGGCTACTGTAGATAATGCTGCAATGAACACAGAGATGAATATATCTTTTTGAATCAGTGTTTTGGACTTTTTTGGATAAGTGCCCAGAAGTGGAATTGCTGGGTCATAAGGTAGTTCTATTATTATTTTTTTTGAGGAACTTCCATATCATTTTCCACAGTAACTGCACCAATTTGCAAATCCACCAACAGTTCACAAGGGTTCTTTTTTCTCCATATCCTCTCCAACACTTGTTGTTGATTTATTGATGACCGTTATTCCAACAGGTGTGAGGTGATATCTCATTGTGGTTTTAATTTGCATTTCCCTGATGATTAGTGATGTTGAGCATCTTTCCATATGTCTATTGGTGGTCTGTGTGTCCTCTTTGGAGAAATGTCTATTCAGGTCCTCTGCTCATTTTTTAATTGAATTTTTTGGTGTTAATTGTATAATTTCTTTACATATTTTGCATATTAACCCATTACCAAATGTATCATTGGCAAATATCTTCTCTCATTTAGTAAGTTGTCTTTTCATTTTGTTGATGGCCTCCTTTGCTGTGCAAAACTTTGTAATTTGATGTAGTCCCATTTGTGTATTTTTTTTCTTTTGTTGGCTTTGCCTGAGGAGACATAACTAAAAAATATTACTTAGAGCAATGTTACAGAGTTCACTGCATATGTTTTCTTCTAGAAGTTTTATGGTTTCAGGTTTAACATTTAAGTATTTAATCCATTTTGAGTTTATTCTTGTATATGGTGTAAGAAAGTGGTCTAGTTTCATCTCTTTTGCAGCTATCTGTTCAATTTTCCCAGTAGCATTAACCCCATTGTATATTCTTGTCTTCTTTTTCATAGATTAAATGACCATATAGTTGTGGGTTTATTTCTGGGCTCTCTATTATGTCTCATTGATCTATGTCAGTTTTTTTGCCAGTACCATGCTGTTTTGATTACTATAGCCTTGTGTAGTTCAATATCAGGTAGCATCATATTTCCAACTTTGTTCTTTCTCAAGATTGCCATGGCTATTTGTGGTCTTTTGTGGTTTCATATCAATTTTAGGATTACTTGCTCTAGTTCTGTGAAAAATGCCATTCGTATTTTCATAGGGACTACAACAAATCTGTAAATTGCTTTAGGTAGTATAGAAATTTTAACAATGTTAATTCTTTCTATCCATAAGTATAGTATAGGCTTCCATTTATTTATATCTTTTTAAATTTCTTTCTTCAGTGTCTTATAATTTTCTGAGTACAGGTCTTTCACCCTCTTGGCTAAATTTGTTCCTAAGTATTTTATTTTATTTTTTGATTCAATTGTAAATACGGTTGTTTTCTTAATTTCTGTTTCTCATAGTTTGTTATTGGTGTATAAAAATGCAACTGATTTCTGAATATTAATGTTTTCTGCTACTTTACTTAATGAATTTATCAGTTTTTATAGTTTTTGGATGGAATCTTTAAGGTCCTCTCTACATAGTATTATATTATCTGCAAATAACGACAGTTTTTCTTATTCCTTTCCAATTTGGATGCATTCTGTTTTTTTCTTGTCTGATTGCTATTGGTAGGATTTCCAATACTATGTTGAATAGAAGTGGTGAAAGTGGACATCTTTGTCTTGTTTCTGGTCTTAAGGAAAATACTTTTGGCTTATCTACATTGAATATGATGTTAGCTGTGGATTTGTCACATATGACCTTTATTATGTAGAGTTATGTTTCCTCTATTCCCACTTTTTTGAGAGTTTTCATCATAAATGTTTATGATGAAAATAAATGCTTTTTCTGCACCTATCGAGATGATCATATGATTTTTACCCTTCATTTTGTTTATTTGGTGTATCACTTTAATTACTTTGTGGATATTGAACCAAACTGCACCCTGGAGATAAGTCCCACTTGATTATGGTGTATGATCTTTTTAATTTATTGCTGAATTTGGTTTGCTAATATTTTGTTGAAAAATTTTGCATCTATGTTCATCAAGGATATTGGCATATAATTATCTTTTTTTGTAATGTCTTTGTCTGGGTTTGGAATCTGGGTAATGCTGGGCTTGTAAAATGAATTTGGGAGCCTCCCCTCTTCTTTAACATTTTAGAATAGGTTGAGAAGGATAAATGTTAATTCTTCTTTGAATATTTGGTAAAATTCACCTGTGAAACCATCTGGTTCAGGACTTTTGTTTGTTGAAGGTTTTTTGATTACCAATTCGATTGTTTGTAGTGATCAGTCTCTTCAGATTTTCTGATTCTTCTTGATTAAGTTTTGGAAGATTGTATGTTTCTAGGAATTTATCCATTTCTTCCAGATTATCTGACTTGTTGGTATATAATTGTAGTATTTACTTATAATTCTTTGTATTTCTGTGGTGTCAGTTATCATCTCTCTTCCAATTCTTATTTTATTTATTTGGGTTTTCTCTCTTTTTTTCCTTCATGAGGCTGGTTAAAGGTTTATCAATTTGTTGATCTTTTCAAAGAATCAGCACTTAGTTTCATTGATCTTTAGCATGTATTTTTAGACTTTTTAAAAATTTTCTGCTCTGATCTTTATTTTTTCCTTCTTTCTACTCACTTTGGGCTTTGTTTGCTTTTCTTTTACTAGTCCTTTTAGATGTAATATTAGATTGTTTCTATGAGATTTTTCTTGTTTCTTTTTTTACTTTGAAAAAAATACTTTTTTTATTTTTCAATTACTGTTAGCATAAAATATTATATTAGTTTCAGGTATAAAACACGGTGATTAGTCATTTATATAACTTATGAGATGATCACACCAATAAATCTAATATACATCTGACACCATACACACTTATTATTATAATTTCATTTTCTAGATTCTTTATTATATATTTTACATCCCCATAACTATTTTGTAACTACCAATTTGTACTTCTTAATCCTTTGCCCTTTTTACCCACTCCCCCAAAACTGTCTCATCTGGCAACCATTAAAATGTTCTCTATATCTATAAGTTTGTATTTTGTTTGTTTATTTTGTTCTTTGGATTCCACATGTAAGGAAATCATATGGCATTTATCTTTCTCTGTCTGACTTACTCCACTCAACACAATATCCTCTAGGTTCATCCATATTATTGCAGATGGCAAGATTTCAGTCCTTTTTTATTGCTGAGTAATATTTTATTGTATAAATGTACTGCCTCTTCTTTATCCATTCATCCATTGATGGAATCTCGGATTGCCTCCACATCTTAGCTATTGTAAATAATGCTGCAATGAACATATGGATTTACATGTCTCTTCAAAGTAGTGTCTTTGGTTTCTTTGGAAAAATACACAGAAGTGGGATTACTGGATTCTTCTTTGCGTTGGTGTAACTTTCATTATCCCAGCACTATTTTGTTTGTTTCTATTTTCATAAAAATATCTTTCTTCATTCCTTTATTTTCAGTCTGCATGTCTTTCGATCTGAAGTAAATCTTTTGTAGACAGCATATATAAGGGCTTTGTCTTTTTCTGATCCATTCAGCCACCCTATCTTTTGAGTGAAGCATTAAATCTATTTACATTTAAAAAACTGTCGATAAATATGTAGCTATTGCCACTTTATTATTCATATTTTTAATATTTTTCTTCTTTTGTTTTTTAAAGAAGTCTCTTTAATATTTCTTGTAATACTGATTCAATGTTGATGAACTTCTTTAACTTTATCTTGTCTGGGAAGCTCTTTATCTGTCTTTTGATTCTAAATGATAGCTTTGCTGGGTAGAGTAATCTTGGTTGTAGACTCTTGCTTTTTATCACTGAATATTCTATGCCAATTTCTTCTGGCCTACAAATTTTCTACTGGGAAATCAGTTGACAGTATTATGGGAGTAAGTTTCTACTGGGAAATCAGTTGACAGTATTATTATTCTTTGTAGGTAACTAACTGCTTTTCTCTTTCTGCTTTTAAGATTCTCTCTTTATCTTTAACCTTTGGCATTTTAATTATGATGCGTCTTGGTTGGGCCTTTTGGGGTTCATACTGTTTGGAATTCTCTTTGCTTCCTGGACTTGTATGTCTATTTCTTTTGCCTACTTAGGGAGTTTTCTGTCATTATTTCTTGAAATAGATTTTCATTTTCTTGCTCTCTCTCTTCTCCTTCTGTTTCCCCTATGATGCAAATATTGGTATGCTAGATGTTGTCTCAGAAGTTTCTTAAACTATCCTTATTTTTTAAATTTCTTTCTTTCTTTTGCTCTTATGATTGTTTTTTTTTCTACTACTTTATCTTCCAAGTCACTGAATCAATCCACTGCTTTATCTAATCTGCTATTGTTTCCATCTAATGTACTCTTCATGTCAGTTATTGTATTCTTCATTTCTGACTGTTTTTTTGTTGTTGCTGTTGTTGTTGTTTTCTATCTCTTTGTGTCAGTTCTTACTGAGTTCATCTACTCTTCCCCTAGGTTTATCGAACATACTTATAACCAGTGTTTCGGACTCTTCTTCTGGTAGGAATCTTGCCTCCCTTTCATTTAAGGTTTTTATTTGTTTGTTTGTTTGTTTGTTTGTTTTTAGACTTTTGTCCTGTTCTTTCATTTGGGCCATGTCTCTTTGTCTCCTCATTTTGACTACATCTCTGTGCGTTAGGTAGACCTATTATGTTTCCCAATTTTGACAAGGTGGCCTTATGTAGTAGGTGTCTTTCTGATCATCTAAGTAAGGTGCTCCAGGAGTATCCTTTGTGTGTATTGTGTGTGCCCTCCTGTTGTAGTTGAGCCTTTATTGCTCTTGGCAGGTCAGTGGGTGGGACTGACCTTCAGGCTGACTGGCTGTGAGGATTGGCCTGTGGCTAAAGTGAATGAGCAGTTGTGCAGGGGCTGACCCCATGGAGCAAGCTTTGCTTTAGTAGGTCTGATGTATGCTGAATCCACCCTTTGGTTGTGTCATTTCTGGAGCTAATATGGTTGTGTTCTGGTGTGGTCTAAAGTTGACCACTGTGTATATTAGTTCTGGAGAATCTTGTGAAGCTCTGGTGCAGGCCAAGGTTAGCAGCTGTCCATGCCCAGCCTGGTGTCACCTGGTAGAAGCTACAAAGTGATCTGTGGTTAATAACTACCTGTTCTGGTCTTGCAGGTGTCTGGTAGAGGCTATGTTGCAAACCAAGGCCAGCTGTCGCTAGTGCTGGACTTGGGGCAAGAGGTACAGGACACAGTGAGATTAGTTGCTTGTTTGGGATGTGTAGACCTTTGAGTGATTTTAGGAAGGTGTGCAGTGTGGGCCAAGGCTGGTCATTTGTAAGGAATAGCTGCTGCAAGAGATTCTGGCTGGTGCGTGTGTTGGACGAAGCATGGTCTTATGGAATCACCAGGGTGGAGCAAGCAGTGTTAGCCAGGTTGATGGAGACTCAGATTTGGTGCCTACCTGTGCCTGCAGGCTGGGTGGGAGGAGGTTTTAACAAAGGGACATTGGTGCCTGCCAGAACTTGTGCCTGTGCCTGATGACTGTGTGTGGGGAGAGCTATCCTTCAGCCCTCACCCTGAAGCCAGACAACTCAGTTTCTCCTTATATGTCCCAGGTAGTTTCTGAGCTGCTGCCCTTTTGCTGGATCTTAGGGTGAGTGTTTTTGATAAAGTGGTTACTTAGCCCCTTAAGAGGATGCCTGAGTAACAGCAGCTCACCATCTCATCCAGAGGAAATCCTTGTTTCTTTTTTTTTGTTTTGTTTTCTTTTTTCTTTTTTTTCCCCACAGACAGATGTGTGGTAATTCTTCTTCTTGGCACTGGTACTCTGGGATGGGAAGCCTGGTGTGAGGCTGGGGCCCCTCTCTTCTCAGAGGAGACTTCTGCAGCCAAGATATTTGTCTCAATTCTTAACCACCACAAGTGGATGTGGGACCTGCCTCTTTTGTGTCTCCACCTCTCCTACCATATCAACAAAGCTTCCTCTTTATATTTTTAGTTTTAGGAGTTCTGTTCAGCTAGCATTCAGGTGTTTCTCAAGGGTGGTTGTTCTATAATTTAGTTGTAATTTTGACATGATTGTGGGAAGAGGAGAGAATGGCATTTATCTAATCTGCCATCTTGACCTCAACGTCCTATAGGTAATCGAGACTGAAACTTCCTTAATTGCAAGAACAATGTCTTGTTCATTGTTGTGCCTCCAGACAGAGATTTCTTCCCTGTCTATGGACAAAGAGAAAACACAAGCCATTGATGGATGCATTAACTCTACCTGTGCTGGAATTACATTTACTTTTTTTCAATCTCAGACTCTGGGACTGGCATTCCATTGACTCTATCCTAGATTTCAGGGTAGAACATATGATCCAGGCTTAAGGTAATCATAAGGAATCATTTTCTTAGACACAGTGCCTGGTATGGAAATAGGCATGTTAGTCTTTTAGGGACAAGGAGAGTTTTGCTAGGACTTTGGGGAAAGTGACTCTTCCCAGATTTTGCTATCATGTGAAGCCCAGGACTGAGGCCAAAACAATGGAAGATAAAGTCCAGATATGGAGAAAACCTGATTCCTGATTACTTTATTTTAATATTTGAGCTCAGTAATATGAAGACAGCCAGACTTACACCATGATTTTTAGCTTATATAAGCCAATACATTTTCTCACTTATTTAAGCCAGATGGGTCAAGATTTATGTTATTTATTTATATATTTGTTCATTAAACAAATATTTATTGAGTCCTTGTGTTGTTTTAAACATTGTAGATACTAGAGATACAGCAGTGAAAAAGGTAGACAAAATTTCCATTGTCAAGAAGGTATCACAAATAAATTCATTGATACCCTACAAATGAATGACGTAGCTGCCACAATCTATTTTATGACTATTTCTCCAGTTGAAGCTAAATTTAGTCTTGGCCATGCTGAATTTGAAGTTCTGGTTCCTTATTACAGTATTCTTTTGTCTCTGAAATCAATATTTTTAATATTCTACAGTCTAACCACAGTCCTTTTACCCTTTCACCTTTTGGCAACTCCATCCTTTACCCTATCAAGACCTCTAATGCTTTATCTCCCATTTCACCTACTTTATCACACACACTGGTTTTCCTCTCAAGACCAAGCTAGATGTTCAGGGCATCACTTCAGTCATTCTTACCTTCAATCCAGTTACTTCAATTCCTTGCTATGTTAGTTTTGGTCTTCACTGCACACACACATACGCACACAAACAAAAAACAAAAATCAATCAATCAATCAATCAATCAATCAAACAAACAAACAAAAACCCCAGTGCTGTATCAACATGACTATCCAGATCCAACATATGCTTTTTTTTTTTTTAGCAGTATTGGGGGGAAACATAGAATCATGATGATCAGTGCCACTATATATTAATTATCTACAAACTCTATTGAGTCTTCAATGATGCTAAAATCTTTCTGCTTCTAGTAAACAACTTTTTATATTCCTTTCAGCTCTATTTCAATTCTTCACTTTTTCCACACAAAACCTCTATGTGATCATCTAACTCTAATCTTAACTTATTATTTACTAAATACACATTGAGAAGTTGCTATATAACAGGCTATGTGAGTATTACAGTCACACTGACAAATAAGGTGTAACTGTACACAAACTTCCTTTCTTTAACATAGTTTTTTTTTCCCCTCTGATTCAAACTGGTTTTGCCCAGATAATAGCAATGTGACTCTCTTGCTTCTTTTCCCCACCCTTATCCTCTGTATGCCTGCTCCTTTAATCATTAAGACTTAGGACATAAGATTAACTGAGCCTCGGGTCTATAATCATGAAGACAAGATGTTTTAGTTCGACTTTAAACTAAGGATAACATCTTCACTTTAGATGTTTCATTCTCAGCCCCATCAAGGCAGAACAACCCCAGCAGCCACAGGACCAGATAGATGGTTCCATGGCTGATTCCAGAACTGGACACAATAATCAATTACCTCATCCCCCTTCAATTATTCAAATAGCAGCACCCATGACCCCAACTCCCTTAGTTTCCATGACTACTGATTTTTCCTTATATAATTTGTACCCCCGAGACACCCAGGGAGCCAGGCCTTTGAGTGATAGCTTGTCTGTGTCTCCAGGACTTGCAACTCTCTAATAAACCTTAATTTCTTTGCTGCAAAACCTATACATACATCTTCTTTGGCTTAGACATGCACAGGTGTGTTATTTCCCCCCAATAACAGAGGTAGACAGTGATTTTAAATATGGTGAATGACATAAAGAATAAGGAGGTGACAGGTGTTCTAATGGTATATAACCTGGGGACAAACTATTGGGAGAGAAATTAGAGAGGACTTCCTGAGGAAGTGACCCTTAATGGCTAACAAAACATTTAGTTAATGGGAATAGCACATGAGAAATCCCTGAGGTGAGGAATTAGTAAAAAATCCAGTATGGCTGAAACATAGAGCTCAAGGGGAATGTGACATGAGGTAAAGCTGGAAAAGGTCATAATTCCTTCATTCAATGATTACAATATTCATTAAAACATCTGTTGAGACTCACAATGTACCCGGCACTATTTTCTGTGCCAGGGACTTGAGAGTTATAGTGAATGCTGTCAAGGGTCTGCTTTTATTCTCTTGAACCTACTATTTCCATACTGGGCTTTGTCTCAACTTCTGCTTCCATTTACCTGCACTTGGTTTTCTTGTCTGAGGGCTTCCTCTGGTTGCTAGATGTTTTGCTTTCATCTAGGGTAGCCCAGAAGTTCTGGGAAATTAAAGCTCTCCTTCTCCATCCTCCAACTTTCCTTAAGTAGTGACCTACAGGAGTAGGTGGATAGCAACTCCAGTCCTCTTGTCCCCTGAGTGGGAAATCTCTGATCTGATATGTTCCACACTGACTGACAAAGGTCTCTGTAGGATTACATACTCATTGCCCACTGTGGTAACTGGTTCAAACACTCATTCTTCATTGCTTTCCTTCCTTACTCCTTTACCCACGTTCCCTTTCATCAACTTCCAAATAAACTCCCTGTGCTCAAATCCTAGTTTCAGAGTCTGGTTTTGTGAAATCCAAAGGAAGGCAGTGGCGAACAAGATATATGAAATTCCTGCCTCCATGTCATTTATATATTATAGTGGGATAAGGACAATGGTGACAAAACTAAATAAAATATTTTCAGCTAAAATTTATGTGGTGCATAAAGTAAAACAGGTTAACAGAAAGTGGTTAGCATGGCAGGGAGGCAGGGGTGAGGAGAGTGAGCTTACATATATCGGGTGTTCAGAACAGGCAGAGTGGCAGAGTCTCTGCATGATTTTTCACCTGTTGCCTCTTCTTGCCTGCACAATGGTTTTGTGCCAATTCCTTCTTGAAGCTGCTGTCTTCCCTTGGCTCCAATGATATTCATCTCCCATGATTTTTCTTTCAACCTTTCTGGTGATTATACACCAATTCTGTCCATGAAGTTTTCTCCATTTGTCTAAAATCCTAAATGTCAGATTTCCCCAGAGCCTTTTCTATTCCTCTTTTACTCTCCCTCTGATGGCTTCAACCAACACCTCATGGTGATGATTTCCAAATTTATATCTATTGTGGACCTCTTTCTTTAATTCCAAATCCAGATGTCCAATATTTATTGCATATATCTTCCTATCTGTTTCACAGACACTTGAAACTAAAAAACATTAAAACTCAACTTAATCTTCCCCCTACTCCAATTTTTGTCTTTATTTAACTTCCTTATGTCAAGAAATGACATCATGCACATCCAATTAGTGAGCAATCTTCTTTATTCCTTTTTGACTTCTGTCTCTTCATTTCCAGTTTCATCGCTGATTGATGTTTAGGAATTCATTAAAAGCCTTTTTCTGGATTATGGCAATAGCCTCTAAACAAACCTCTCCTCTTCTATGTGGCAGCCCAAATAATTGTTCTAAAATTCAAATTTTCTATGTCACTGCTATGCTTTAAAGTATGCACGGGCTATCATTAACTTCAGATAAAGTTCAAACTCCTTAACATTGCAATCAGGATGCTGCAAGAGTTTGAGTTTCAGTTTCATCTTCAGCTGCATTTCCCTGATGCTGTTTTTTTTTCTTGTTTCTGTGTCATTGCTTATGCTGCTCCTTTTCACACTTCGATGTCTGGTTTATTCTTCAGCATCCTGCAGGATTCAGCTAAAACATCATCACTTTTAGTAAGGATATTTTGACCATCCCAAATGGCAGGAAATTTCTTCCTCAGCTCCCTCTACATGAGATTATTTCTATATCTATAGTGCATTGTCATGATTTGCTCTTTGCCTATTTTTGTCACTAACCTCTGAGCTTCATAAAAACGGTCAATGAGTTATTGTCTGTACCAGTGCCCGATACTCGTAGATGTGCAGTCAACCTTTGTCAAATGAATTAATAATGTAGCTTACTCCATGTGTAGGTCTGAAATAACATATGACCCAGCCTTGAATATATTTTCTAAATCATCTTATGAAAATTTTGTTTGACATAGAAAAGCAAATTGTTTATAAAGAACACTCACCCCATTCCTTAAACCACGCAGACTGTTGTCTGCTCTCTGTGATAGAGTACTTCAAGAACAAAGATATCTTCACATTAACTAGCCTATTTCTTGCACTTACTGTAGTTCATAACAGAGGGAGCTATGGTTCAGTCTTTGAATCCTTGTTATTTTTGTTCCATTTATGTGCTTATAGTTTTAGACAACTATAAGTTGGAAAGGATATGCTATGCTTCTGTTCTCCCTGTGTCTACTCAAACAGTCTTCGAAGGTGACCCATGAAAAACAAATTGGAAGAAAAAAAAAACAGATTTGGTAAATTTTCATTAAATTTTCTATTTAATTTATTTGCATCTGTGTTGGCAAGGTTTCTTCACTATCCTACAAAAACATTGCCTTTCTCTGCAGTCAGCTCTTTGTTTAAGCACTGACTATGTTCAAAGTAAAATAATAAGCAGTTTTGTACCTATTATCTTATTTAATCTGTCCAACAGTCCTATAAAAGATTAGCATATGGAAACATCTGGAGCCAAGAGAAGGCATGGTAAATTTGGGAAACTGATAGTAGCTCTGTGTTGCTTTCAGCACTGAGATTGTGGGGGTTGGGGAGGGGAAAAGGGAGAAATGGATGAAGCTGTAGTTAAACAGAGGCTATATTTTATCATTCTTGTAGACCGTGTCCAGGAGTCTGGGCTTTATTTCAAGAGTAATGGAGTATTATTGGTGGTAATCTTATTAGATGTGTACTTTACAGAGATAGCTCTGGCTGAACAGTGAAGAATGGATTGAAGGACCATAAAATTGGAGAAAGAGATCAATGAGGCTAATTTATAATCTAAGTAAATCATAATAGTGCCTGAACAAGCGTGGTTGGACCATAGAGTCAAGAGATATTTAGCAAGTAGAAATTCAGTATAGTACAGTAAGCCAAACAAAGCTCATTACAAATTTCTCTGCCATATATTATGGTGACCTTAGATAATCAAGAAATTTTCCTAAATCTGTTTTCTCATCCGCAAAATGGAGATAACAGTAGTAGCCATCTCATAGAATTCTTGGAAAGATTATCAGATAATACAATATGTTCATGTCCTAATCCTCAGAACCTGTAAATATGTTACCTTCTACAGCAAAAGAGACTTTGCAGATGTGTTGAAAGTTAAGGACCCTGAGATGGGGGGAATTATCTTTGATTATTCAAATGACCTCAACCTAATCAACTAGGTTGATAAAAGTGGAGAACCTTTCCTGGCTATGGTCAAAAAGAGATGTGATGATAGAGATGGGTCAGAAAGATGTTATGTTGGTAGCTTTGGAGATGGAGGAAGGGGTCATGAGCCAAGAAATGTGAGTAGCTTTTAGAATCTGGAAAAGGTAAGGAAATGTATTCTCCCTTAGAGCTTCCAGAAAGGAATGCAACTCTGCCAACACTTTGATTTTACTCTGGTGAGACATGCAATGGATTTCTACCCCACAGAACTGTAAGACAATAAATTTTTGTTATATGAAAACTTCAATCTCATAGTAATTTTTTATAGCAGCAATAGAATACTAACTCACATGCAGAGGGCTCAGACTAGTGCTGCATATAGCAGGCATTGAGTATAGTGAAGCAGTCAGATGTAGTGACTGATTGGATGTGGGGGAAGAAGGAATGAAGAATCAACAAGACTGCTGTAAAATCCATGCTTTTGCCATGGTTTAATTCAGAGAAAGTAGAGTTTTAGAAATCTGAGAGAGATTCAAGTGGACATGTTCACTAGGTGGTTGGATATAGGGTTGGACCTTAGAAGAGAGGCCTGGGCTACAGATTCACATTTTAGAGTTATCATCACAAAGTGAGTGAGAGTGCTTCACTTCATCACATCCAATAGACGGCTGGAGGAAAATGATCCTTTTTCTGGCCTCTGGTTCCTCAAACTGACTTCTAGGACCTTAGACTCTGGATTATTTAAATCCACAGGGGGCATATCTGTATCTCAGTCAGTCATTTTTGGTTGAAATCAATGTCTTAAATGTGGCCATTTGACCCATGGGGATTCTGGAATTGGATGTTACTCCCCTTTCTTGAAGCAACAAAGTCGAACTGAATGGTGTTATTTCATATATGAGAAGCAATGTCGGGCCATGGATTTGGTGCCACTAACTGAAGGGGGCTGATTGTAAGTGGTTGCTCTGACTGATTTTTAAGGTATTGAACATCTCTTTCAACTACCAGCAACCTCAGCTGCAAGGTGATGTCATTTCTTTTCCCTACTTCTTTCTGTTCTCATCTATAATCCTCAGAGCCAGATTTGTAGTACTGTTGCTGTGTCTTGGATGTCAAAATACTGTGTGACCCCCATAAGTGATCCTCTGTCATGAGAATTTTATGGCTCACCATTTCTAACTCCAGCAACAAGAGACTGACAGATATAGACACAGTCATATCTCTGTGCTGATATATTTCATACACAAAAAAGCTTCTATTACTGTCAGGCTAGTATACAAGCACAAATCTGTATGTTCCAACCACAAAATCATGGACACAAGCATTCAGCTGTGTCAAGGCCTTCTTCAGTTTCTGAGTCCTGTGACAGAACTACTTCTTGGATAAGACTGTCCACTAAGGTTTCTGGGGCTTTTGTTGATTCAAAGTCCCTCACAAGAAGATATACCATGTTATAGTCACAACAGCTATCATTTACTGGAGATCTCTATTTGCTTCACCCTGTGCTAGGGCACTGTATATGTATGATTATTACTCTCATCACGGCTTAACGAGGAGGATGTTATTATTATTATCTTTGTACTTTAGGCAAAAAAAAAATTTGAGTCTTAAACAATTTGAATAAATTGCCCATGCAAACGAAATGGCACATACTAAATTTAAAATCATTTTCATCTGTTTCCAAAATAAACATCTTTTTAATGTACATGTTAGCAACGTTTGTAAAAGGATGAAGGACAAACTTGAGAAGATATAGTATCTACTGGCACTCCAGCCCAATCGATAGGTGTCTGTAAGAACTTCATAATCAATTTCCTCCACCTCGGAATTGCTTATTTATTATTTAATTAAAGCCAGTGTATATTAAGCGCCAACTGTGCCAGATACTGTGCTAGTTGAGGAAAATACACGTTTAGAGTTTATTTTCTAATGAGACAAAAATATAAGTAAACAGACAGGTACTCTATGCTCTGAAAAGTGTCTGGATGGAAGAAAGTAGCTTGCTATAGTAACCTGGATAGAGAACTATAACATTCTCTTTATCTTCATCATGTTGTCTGTCTTTCCCTGGAAAGTCTCTGTTCCAGATTGATTGTTGTCTTTCATCTGTGTGTAAGAGGTTTCTGGTATACACAAATACAAAAATGCATAGATGCACAGTCACCTGGTTTTCACTGCTCCTGTTTCTGCCACATAATTGTTCCCTGCCCTGTATGTTAAGGGATAGCTATCCTCCCCCATTCATGATACAATGATCAAAAGGGACACCTATCCTAACAGCCAATATTACCTGGAGGCTGAGGAAGAGGTTCACAACTCTCTTTTCTTCCAGATGTTCAGGACACATATTTGAACCAGGAGTAGGACCTCATTGGCCCCTTGGGGCATATCCTTTAGAGTCTTAGAACTGGACCTTTTAGAGAAGCTTTCTTAGACTTACCTTGCCATTCAAGTCTCCAACCCTTTAAAAACAACCAGACTTCAGTAAGATGCTGTTCAACAGAACAAATTTGGACTTCTCTGTGTTTCTACCTGGACTTGCCATTCTCTGAAACTTTAACATTTGTTTCTATTCTCAACTACACTACAACTGATTGCTTTGTGTGTTAAAGTATTCTTCTTTGTTGTCCTGTGCCCCATCTGCCTGTTTACCTACTCATTGCATTGCCTTGGCTTCTCAGATTGGATCTGACTGACACTCGCAGTGGCGATGAATATCAATAACCCGCAAAAACCTGATTTTGATCTTTTTGTTTTTCTTATATGCTATGCCTAGATTTGTGTCAGTTTACTTCTTCTAAATATTGCTTTCATTCAAGAACTTTCAATGTCTCCTTATTGCCATAGCAAATATTTTAAACCCTTGATTCCGTCTGCATTTTAGCTCAATATCTCTCTACTGTGCACCACAGAACTGGCATTATAATAGATATATTATTATTGTTTCTTGTATAGATAAACAGATCGGTATTAGCTCCACTGTATGTTTTGAAAATATAATTTAACAGTGGCTGAGAGATAATACTGAAGATGTCACCAGGATGGTAATTTCTGATATGAGATCCTCAAAAAGGAAAAGGATTTTTACCAGGCAGATAAGTGAAGAAGGTAATTTAAAGTAGAGGAAATAGCATAGGCCATTCAAGGCCCACAGAGAAGTCTAGTGTGTATTAATGGATGGAGAAGTTGTTGGAAATTACAAGTAGTCATGTCCAGATCCTGAAGAGTCCTGTTTGCTGTACTAAGTTCAGACCTTATCCTGCGGTCAATGAAGGTCCATTTAAGCTTTGTACGTAGAAGAGTAACATGGGACATGTTTAGATACAATTGATACATAACTCTGGGGTTGTTTCTTTTCTCTTTAAAAAAGAAAAAAAGATGCTGTGCAGCTAGCTGTGTATTGGTTTTCTGGAAAGTGGTTCCAAAAAGTTGTCATCCTGTGTACTAGACTGGAAGGAGCCCAGTGCAGGCATTTTGTCCTCCTGGCTCAGCCAGAGACATACCAGCCACTGGAGGTCACTGTTGCACCAGAGATGTGTATGCAAAGCACGGTGCTGACCTTCCTAAATTGGCTTATGCAAAGGGTATATCCAACTTTCCCTGGGCAGGTTGGAAATTCCCTAATGCAGATATCTTTCTGTCTCCACTGATGAATGGCTTGGTGACCTGAAAAATGTGACTGAGAAATAGCTGTGTCTGAGGCAAGGGGAAGAAAAGCTGGAAGACCTAGTGCTGGAAGGGTGTATGCAGTAATCAAATACAAGGAATTTCATGTTGTCTGGATTTTATTATCCTGCATCTGGCGTGGAAGAGGTTGGATGCCCCTTTGAGTCAAGGCAACTTTTCTCCTGCTGCTTTCTGGCTTGAATCTGGTTGTGGTTAGGGGAGCTTAATGTTGTCCTATGGGTCTGTAGAGGTCAGGGAACATAAAATGAGTTGGGTATCTCAGACTCCATTCTGGGGGAGGTCTGGAGATTAAAGGAGACTCTTCTCCTTCCTTCTGCTGGGTTGCAACAGCAGAGATGCCAAGTAAGAGAGGCAAATGGAAAAT
The DNA here is from genome assembly GCF_902729225.1 of Pteropus medius. NCBI lineage: Eukaryota > Metazoa > Chordata > Mammalia > Chiroptera > Pteropodidae > Pteropus > Pteropus medius. Next base: position 5,328,877 of record NW_024345861.1, on the reverse strand, counting down.
GAGGCTTGCTCCTTAAACATACCCACCTACCAATGAACTGTGTCCAGGGCCAGGCTTCAACTGAGGCAATCAAAAGAACCACAGAGAAGGGAAGGAACTGATATTTCTAAGGAGAAACTCTCTGTGCCAGGCCTTTGTATCTGTTTTTCTCACTCAATTCTCATAATAAATGTATGCAGTGGGTATTATTTTGACCATTTATTATTTGGAGAGATTAAGGTTTAGAGCCAACATTTGTCTGTTGAAATACAAAGAGCAAAAATGGTAAAACAACTACCTATAGAAAACTTCTGAGAATTTATTCAAGCTTGAAAACTTAGTTTGAGTAATATAAGGGAGCAGAGTCTGTGGTTACATAGTTTCTTTATTGTTGCTGTTGTTGTTGTTTTTATTTCCTTTTTTAATTTTTTTTTAATTTTTGATTCTTTAATGTCACCACACATTTGACCCCTTTTACCCCATCTACCTTCCACCTACCCCATCCCCCCTAACTTCTGGTAACCATGTCCATGTCCATGAGTCTCTGTTTGTTTGTCCTGTTCCTTTGTTGCTTTTAGGTTTATATTCCACATATAAATGATATTATGTGGTTTTCGAATTTTTCTATCTGGCTTATTTCACTTAGCATGATTATCTCGAGGTCCATCCATGTAGTTGCAAATGGCAGTATTTCATCTCTTCTTATGGCTGAGTAATATTCCATTGTATATACATACCACAGCTTTGTTATCCAATCCTTTATCGTAGGAAACTTCAGTTGCTTCCACGTTCTGGCCACCATGAACAATGCTGCTATGAACATTGATGTGCAAATATCTTTCCGGATATAAGTTTCAAGACTTTGGGGTCAATACCCAGTAGAGGGATTGCTGGATCATATGGTAGATCAATTCTTAGCTTTTTGAGGAACCTCCATACTGTTTTCCATAGTGGCTGTATCAATTTGTAGTCCTACCAGCAGGGTATGAAGGTTCCTTTTTCTCTTCATCCTCTCCAATACTTGTTATTACTTGTACTGTTGATTGTTGCTATTCTAACAGGTGTGAGATGGTATCTCATTGTGGTTTTGCTTTGCATTTCCCTAAGAGCTAGCGACGTTGAGCATCTTTTCATATGTTTGGTGGCCATTTGTATGTCTTCTTGGGAGAAGTGTCTGTTCAGGTTCTCTGCCTATTTTTTATTGGATTGTTTGTTGTTGTAGTTGTAGTTGTTATTCAGTTGTATGAGTTCTTTGTATATTTTGTATATTAGGCCCTTATCGGAGGTGTTGCTTGCAAATATGTTTTCCCATTTGGATGGTTGTCTCTTTATCTTGTCGATGGTTTCATTTGCTGTGCAGAAGCTTTTTAGTTTGATGTAGTCCCATTCATTTATTTTGTTTTTACTTCCATTGCCTTTGAGGCCAAATTCATAAAATCCTTTTTAAGTTCAAGGTCCATGAGGTTAGTTCTTATGTTTTCTTCTATGAGTTTTACTGTTTCAGGTCTAATAGTCAGGTCCTTAATCTATTTTGAGTTAACTTTGGTGTGTGGTGAAAGACAACAGTCTAGTTTCATTCTTTTGCAGGTGGCTTTCCCAGAACTGTTTATTGAAGAGACTTTTTTTCTCCACTGAATGTTTTTGACTTTTTTGTAGAAAATTATTTGACCATATAAACATGGGTTTATTTCTGCACTCTTGATTCTGTTCCACTGGTCTGTGTCTCTGGTTTTCTGCCAGTAACATGCTGTTTTGATTATTGCCGCTTTGTAGTTTAATTTGAAGTCGGGCAGAGATGTCTCCAGCCTCATTCTTATTTTTCAGGATGGCTTCAGCAATTTGGGATCTTTTGTGCTTCCATACAAATCTGATGATTATTTTGTTCTATTTCTTTAAAAAATGCCAATGGGACTTTGATGGGGATTGCATTAAATCTGTATAATGCTTTAGGTAATATGGTCATTTAAACTATGTTGATTCTTCCAATCCAAGCACATGGAATATCTTTCCATTTTTGTATCTTCTTCAATTTTTTTAATAGGTTCTTAGAGTCTTCATTATATAGGTCCTTCACAAGTTTCATTAGGTTTATTCCTAGGTATTTTATTCTTTTGTTGCAATTGCGAAAGGAATTCTTTTTTCCACTTTTTTTCTGACACTTCATATTAGAGTATAGCAATGCTATGGATTTTTGAACATGGCTTTTGTATCCTGAAACTTTACTGTATTTGCTTATTGTTTCTAGTAGCATTCTTGTGGAGTCTTTAGGGTTTTCTATATAGAGAATTATGTCATCCACATATAGTGACAGTTTGAGTCCTTCATTTCCTATTTGGATGCCTTTTATATCTTTCTCTTGTCTGTTTGCACTCGCTAGGACCTCCAATGTTATATCGATTAACAGTGGTGATAGTGGACAGCCTTGCCTTGTTTCTGATCTTAGAAGAAAGGCTTTTAGTTTTTCCCCATTAAGTAAAATGTTGGTCAAGGGTTTGTCATACATGGCCTTTATTATATCAAGGTACTTTCCTTCTATACCAATTTTGTGAAGTGTTTTGATCATAAATGGATGCTGTATCTCGTCGAAGGCTTGTTCTACATCTATTGATATGATCATATGATTCTTATTTTTTAATTTGTTTATGTGGTGCATCACATTAATTGATTTGCATATGTCGAACCATCCATGTGACCCTGGGATGAAGCCCACTTGATCATGGTGGATAATCTTTTTAATATGTTGCTATATTTGGTTTGCTAATATCTTATTTAGGATTTTTGCATCTGTGTTCATGAGAGATATTGGTCTGTAGTTTTCTTTTTTAATGTGATCTTTACCAGGTTTTGGTATCAGGGTAATATTGGCATCATAAAATGAGTTAGAAAGTATTGCCACCTCTTGGATTGTTTAGAAGAGTTTGTAGGAAATAGGTATTAAATCCTCTTTGAACGTTTGGTAGAATTCATTGGTGAAGCCATCTGGTCCTGGATTTTTACTTTTCGTGGCTTTTTGATGATTGTTTCAATTTCTATACTGCTGATCTGTCCATTTAAATTTTCCAGTTCTTCTTGATTCAGTCTAGGAAGGTTGTATCTTTCTAAGTATTGGTTCATTTCTTCTAGTGTTATATACTTTTTCATAGTATTCTTGTATGATCCTTTGTATTTCTGTGGTGCCTGTTGTAATTTCTCCTCTTTCATCCCTACTTTTGTTTATGTGTGTCTTTTCTCATTTTTCTTTGGTGAGTCTACCCAGGGATTTGTCAATTTTATTAACCTTCTAAAAGAACCGGCTCTTTGTTGCATTTTTTTCTATTGTTTTTTTGTTTTGTTTTGTTTTTGTTGTTGTTGTTTTCAATTTCATTTATTTCTGCTCTAATTTTGATGATTTCTTTCCTTCTGCTGTCTTTAGGCTTCATTTGTTTCTCTTCTAGTTTTTTAAGGTGAATCATTAGGTTGTTTATTTGGGCTCGTTCTTGTTTTTTGAGATAGGCCTGTAATGATATGAACTTTCCTCTTATGACAGCTTTTGCTACTCCCAAAAGTTTTTATATGTTTACTATCATTATCATTCATTTCTGTGTATCTCTTGATCTCTCTTTTTATTACTTCTCTGACCCAGTTCTTCTTCAGTAGCATGTTGTTTAATCTCCATGTATTTGTTCTTCCCGCTTTCTTTTTACAGTTGATCTCCAGTTTCAAAGCATTATGATCAGAGAATATGGTTGGTATGATTATTACTCTCTTATATTTGTTGAGGCTATCTCTGTGTCCCAGTATGTGGTCGATTCTTGAGACTGTTCCATGTGCACTAGAGAAGAATGTATAAGCAGCTGTTTTGGGATGAAAGGCTCTGTAAATGTCAGTTATGTCCAGTTGGTCTAATGTGTCATTTAAGGAAGTGATTTTCTGTTTGGATGATCTGTCCATATCTGACAGTGGGGTATTTAGGTCCCCTACTACGATGATGTTTTGTTCTGTTTCTCCCTTTAGTTCTGTTAGTAATTGCTTTACATATTTCTGGGTTCCAACTAAAATAAAGAAAACAGAAACACATGGACAAGGAACCAATGAAAATACTGAGCTACCAGAAAGCAAAAGATAAAATGGCTATAAGAAGACCTCATATTTCAATAATCACCCTCAATGTAAATAGATTGAACTCACCAATAAAAAGGCACAGAGTTGAAGAATAGATCAAAAACCAAACCCAACCATATGTTGCCTCCAGGAGACACATCTCAGCTTCAAAGACAAATATAGACTTAAAGTGAAAGGGTAGAAAATGATATTTCAAGCACATGACATTCAGAGAAAAGCGGGAGTAGTAGTACAATTATCAGATGAAATAGACTTCAAAATAAAAAAGGTAAAGAAAGATATTGAGGGACACTTCATAATGAAAAATGGAATCATGCACCAAGAAGAAATAATACTTATTAATATCTGTGCTCCCAATCAGAGAGGCTGATGCCATTGCATCCAAAGGGATGATTCGGAACTGGTGAAAAGCCTGGGTTAAGGAGTTGAAAAGAGGAGAATAGAGTCCCTTTGATAGTACAATTTTATTCTTTTGATCCTTCTCATCATCAAGTCCTGCAAAACTCAAAGCAGTAGTTGAATAGGATGATGTAAGTATACTCCAATTAGAAGAAGTATTGCCAGAGTTGGGAAAGGTCCATAGAGAGCTCACAAGGAAAGCAATTACGAGAACATTTCTGGAAATGTTAGTCCAAGTTTAACTTTTCAATTATTTTTATTAATGTTTCAAAGATAGAAACTTTGATCAAGTTTGTAGATGCTAGATAGTTGAAAAGAATACTTAATATACTGGATTTAAAAAATCAAATTCCAAACAGATATCTAAAATATTCAGAGATCAGCTAAATCTAATAAAATAAAATAAAATCTAATAGAGATAAATGTAATGTTCCACAATTGGATCCAAAAGCCAATGCATAATTACAAATGGGGGAAATCTTAGCTTGTAAATGTGAGGAGTTTCAGGTGATACAGTATCAGTATAATATTCTTCCTTTCAAAATTAATGTTTTTTTTTAATGCTCTTTCAATAAATGTATGGTATTAGGGTAATAGCTGCTATAAAAAATAGACTCTTAAATCTCAGTGGTTTAATGTAATTTAAATTAAATTCTTGCTCACTTAACTGTCCTTTCTTATGCTTTGTTTTCCTCCACATGGAAACCCATGTCCTAGAATTCTCCCATCTGGTGGCTCAGTGATTCTTTAAGCTTTGGCCTCACTGTCATTTGCATCTAGCTTAAAGATGAGGAAATAAAGTGTGGAGAAGGAATGGACCTCTGATTCATAAAAAAATTTGGGCCGAAGGTATCAGACATCATTTTCTCTCATATTTTATTAGCAAGGAAGAGTAGGAAATATAGTTCCTGGATGGGCAACTGCTTTCTAGTGACATTATGGCAGTAGAAAGACACATGCTGAATTGTTAACCATCTATGCTGCTTATGCCACCTAGAATGGAGATGATATTCTCATCTTTGGCCAGTCCCCAGTTCACAGATGAGTATCAATAGAGAGCATTCCATTTTATGAGAGAAATTGGCAGAGTGAAACATACTCAGAAGCAATTGAAAGAAGATACAATGAAAAGATCTGTGAATGTTTATTCTATTAAAAAAAAGACCCAGGAGGAATTCAATGACTATCTCCAGCTCTTGGAAATCATATTAAATGTTATTGTCCCTCAGAGTTTTATTTTAATGCTTCTCCTTTCTCAGGTTGTGTTCTGTAACTGGATGATCTTACATATCCTTAAGCTCATATTATTCACTTAGATGTTGAATTTGCTTATCTAAGTTCAATACTGAGTTCAATAATAAGTTCTTCTGAGTTGCTGCCTTATATCCAATTACTAACCATTTATCTTAACTGGTATTTTAAAGTTACATCAAACAAATCTAGGTTCAACTCATTGTAACACCTCCAACTTGGTATATCAATAATTGGCAGTATCAACGGCCATCCAGTTGATCAAGTTAGAAGCCAGAGTCATATTGAAATTGCCGCCTCTCCTTTACCATCTATATCAAATTAGTTATCCAGGCCTGACAATTATATTTCATGAATATTTCCTAAAGGTATATACATTAGTACGAATTGACTCAGATTTTCATCATTTTTCACCTGGATAAATGAAATAAATTTTTAAATGGTCTTGCCTCTTCTACCCTTGTTTGTTTACTCTGCCATAAGAGTGATTTCTGTATCTTTCCTTAAATTTTTTCTTTTAAGGAATTTCTTCTTTGGCTAACTCCTATTTGTCCTTAAAAATCCATTTAAGACTTTCTCTAACTCCCCACATCCGGATTAAATACCTCTTTCTGTATATCTGAACACTCTGAATGTACTAGTGCACATCTCCTCATTATAACGTAAATATCTCTAAAGCAAGGACCATGCCTCATTAATTAATTAATTAATTAATTCATTCACAATGCCTGGCAAACATTCAATAAATGTCTGTTGACTTGAACTGTCATGTGGAGGAGGGAACAGATTTGGTTTCTGTTATCTCAAAAAGCAAAACCACAATCTACAGGATAGCAGTAATGCACAAATTGGTTAGGTGACTTTGGAAAGCAGTAGGTTTTCTCTGATGGTATTCTAGTAGAGGCTAGAAGAGCCACTTCATAAGGTACCACAGTAGGGATTTAAGCAGCCAATAGAAGGTTGGATTTGACATCCTGTAACATCATAATAAACCATAGCATTTTATAATTGTTTGAAGTGTGTTATAGGGCATAATCGATGGTCTTGGAAGATGTTTTATAGAGGAAATATACATAAAGAACTCTAGGTAGAAAACTTAGTCTAAATAATATATAGTTCAATGAGTTTTGGAAAAATATTTTTTTTTGAATAAAACCCTTCAACCTCTCTTTTCTGATGTTTATGTATATTATGATAGCTGGCCCAAAGAGAGGGGTTAAGACCCATGGTTGAGATGCTATAATGAGAAATTATCATTCTATTATGTTACCTCTGCACCCTAAATATCTACGCTTTAGTTTCTCATAAAAGATTTCACAGAAAAAAAACTAATTGTTTGAGAATTCATGAATATGTTTCTTTGAGGGTTCTGAACAATTGTGTTGATTCTTGCACTTATTTAAAGTAATTGGACCCTCAATATTATGGCTCCAAATTGCAAATTCTTTGGTTTAGCTTTTCTGGGGTAATATTTAGAAAGGAGACTGCAGTAGGTAAATAATATGAAAGTTTCTTTTCCACAGAAGTGAGATCTCTTCTTTTTTATTTCCTGAGTCAACCTTTGCCTTCAGAAGCTGAAAGTCAGGGAGAAATGTAGCTTTTTGTTATCTAGACTTTAAGCCTGCAGAAAATTTCATTCTCATAATGCATATGGGGCTTCTTTTTCTATCAGTCTTTAAGAAAGATTATCCCATTTTTTCTCATAGTAGAATGAACATGTATTTTTATATCTTTCTTGGATGAAAAACAATGTTTAGGTTCTTTTTTTTTTTCAATTAGCAATAATCGCGCCTCAGATAAACCTTATTGGCTACGATATTGCCACTGCACAAAGCTGGGTCCTTTTTGTTTTAAATACATGTAAGGTCTTTGAAGGGAGGCATGTTGCCTATTATTTAAGAGAGTTGAGTGTAGTGAAAAGAGCATTGGATTTGGAACTAAGTACCTGCATTGTAACTCCAGGCCTTCATTTGTGGGGGAGCTCTGCTCACATCCATAAAATGAGGTCATTGGAAAAAGTAGCCTCTAAGCTCTCTGCTCCTCTCATATCCTCTGTGTTCTGAGATTTCAGGTGGTATCTTGCTAGTGCCCATTATAGTGCTTGCTCATTGGGTTTGACCAACTTAAGTAAAAAGAAAAAAAAATTGGCCCAGAGCTGGTGTTTTACGTTCAAATTTAGGATTCTCAGTTACATTTTGCACAAAGGACACTCCTCAGAAAAAATAATGCTATTTACTCTGGATTCTCTTTCATGAACACCCTCTGCTCCCATACAAGGACTGCTTATTAATGACTGTTAAATGTAAGCATGGGATTCTATTTATCACAATTCCTTCCAAATTTTCCCCTCTTTCACCTCCCTACTCTAATTTATCCTACAAGCTATGTTAAATTTAATTTTACTACAGATTTTCTTTCATTCACGTGCTCAAAAATGCATGGAAATTCTTCATTGGTTATGGAATAAAATCCACATTTCTATATATACAATTCAAGGCTCCACTCTATGGCCCCAGTCTGACTTTCCATGTTTATCGCTGAACATAGTATATGTATAAAACCTCTATTCTAAGCAAACTGAAATTATCATTGTTTGCTCCAGTGTGGGGAGAAGATGTGCTTTCTTACCTGCATGCTTTTGTACATACTTGTTTCCCTTCTCAAACATCCCAATTCTTATTTTTTTCTGCAATAAAAACTCTTGCAATTTTTTTACAATCAGCTCAATTTTATTTCTTTATTCAACCCCTATCCCCACAGCCTACCATAACAGCTCTCAATTACTATGTAGATACTATATTTATTCACTATCAACATTTAGCCCTAGATTTGTTTTGGATAACTATACATTTGGCACTTAGCAGGAACTGCCTATCAATGCTAGGGTGTATTTACTCTCTCTCTCTCTTTCTCCTCTCTCTCTCTCTCTTCTCTCTCTCTCTCTCTCTCTCTCTCTCTCTCTCTCCCTCTCTCTCTCTCTCTCTCTCTTTTTCACCTAGAATAAAATCTTGAATGCAAGGATAGTTTTACCTACCTTTGGATCTTAATTGCTTACTAGTCTGTATTCTCACATTATCTTGCTCAAACTATCAGTAAGGTATTGATTCTACAACTTAATATCTATTCATATTTCTGTCTTCATAGGTAAGCTATGAGTTTTTTGATTAAAAAAAATAATTTCCCCTTATGCTCGGCCCCAGTGCCTAGCATAACATAGATACTCAATAAATGTTTGTTCAAAGAATGAATACAGCCAGGTTTAACTTTGTCAGAAGAAGCTGCAAGAAGTTGATACATTGAACTACTTTATGAACAGTCTAAAACAAATAAGGTGATTGCCTTGGAAAAGGGGATGCCTCTTTTCTTTGTTTCTTGGCTTTTTTTCTATTAGGAATGGAACTTGAGCAGATTAAATAGGACTCAATCTTGAATCCACAAATGACACCAAACCTGAAATGACTAAAGTTGCAAGTGATTTAGTTCACTTGAATTTTATTTGGGGGTAATGTTTTCTTTCAAGGAAGAGAAATGCTAATGAAAAAATTGCCTGCTGACTACAACTTAGAAGTAATAGAAATCTGGCCAGATATGTGATCTTATAAAAGCTCTCAAAGCAAAGCATCTAATATTCATGTTTATGCCTTTGGCTTGACATGTTGATGTTTGATTTTCTCTGGTCTCCAGAGATCAAGGCAGAGAGAGGTGCCAGGGTAACAGGCCAAATAGGTCCGTTATGGGATGTTGTGCTCACTGGGCACAAATGCTGTCTCCTAGGACATTTATATCATGTATTACTCAGCCCAATTTTAATAACACATGGACAAGCCTGGGGCAATTTGAAAAGGATCTGATTTTTTTTTGTTATGAATGTCTGTATTATAGAATTTGTGACTCTTAGGATTGGACTGGGTCGGAAAGATTATCTTATCAAAGGGGCTTCAACTTTCTACTGGAGAAGACCTGCTTTCAATATCCTTGACATTCTAAATGATTATAGGTATTGGGGTTGGGGGACCATTTATAAGAAAAATTGGTAGATGGTGACAGTTAAGTTGTAAGTTAAGATACAGGAAAACATGGCAAATGCTGAGCCTGCCTTTTCTCTTGGAGTCATGGAGAGGTAGGACAGGGCAGGAGTGACCATCTATCCTAACTTTTCTGTTGTAAACCAAAGAAAAGAGAATGTGATCAGGATCAATGATATAAGTCAATCAAGAAAGATTCCAATATCATCTAGTTCAGTTCTCAAATTTAATGTTCATTGAATAGCCTGGGGATCTTGGTAAAATTCAAATTCTGATTCAGGAGTTCTGGGGTGGGGTCTGAGTTTCTGTATTTCTAACAAGCTTCCAGGTAATACAGATGCTGCTGATACATGAATCACATTTTGAGCAGCAAGACTCTAGAATCTACCATACTGATCAGTCTGTTGGGAATTGAATCCCATGTTAGCCACCTCAAATAGAAAAGAAACAGACTCTTAGCACATAATGATGAAAGATTATTGAGTTATAGATGATTAGAACTGAACATATCTTAAAAATAATTCAGAGGAACCTGGTCAAGATGGCAGGGTAGGTAAATGCTATATTTGTCTCCCCCCATGACCACATTAAATTATTGAACATTTGACCTGGAAAAACATCAGAAGTCCTATAACTAAGAATATAAAGAAAAAAACATGTTGAGACATAGGAGGGGTGGAGAAGTGAAATGGGCTGGCCACAAACCAATATGTGGCAATTGAGAATCTGGAGGGATATCTTGGCTATGGAGGTCCCCTCAGAGGAGAAAAACATCCTAGCTCCACACTGGGCTTCCTGTCCTGAGCACCAGTCCTCCCACATTTGTCTATGAAAAACAGTGGAGATTCTGTCTATTTGGGTGAGAAGGAAGGATGCTGGAAACCCAGGTGTTCTCTTAAAGGGCCTGCTCACAAACTTTCTCAGTCCCAGTACTCACTCTGGGCTCCAGCTGAGTGATGGTGGCTCAGCAGCTGCCAGAAACATACAGGGAGAGACCAAATTGTGTGGCTGCTTCAGAACGAGGGCTGGAGGAACAGCTGCCATTGTTCCTGTGTTGAGCCTTCCTCTGCTGCAGCCTACAGGAGGATGTCATCTTTCCTTGGTTGAGCCCTCCTCCCACATGGCCATATCTGAAACTGCATTGGCCTGGTGAAATCTGCTCGCTCCACCCTGGTGACTCCCTGGGACCCCACCATCAAATTCATGCACTGCAGGAGGCATTTTCAGTGGTAGGCAGCCAGTCCCACCCCAAGCTACAGTCTTTCTCAGACAACTCTTGGGGCAAACCTAGGTAAACGGTGGCTGGCCTCGGTGTACTCTGAATCTTTTGGTGAGTGGCACCAAATTTGAATTTGCACTAACCTGAACACAACTCTCTTCAACCTAGCGACTCCCTGAGATCCTGCCTCACCTAATTTGAGTACTACCAAGGCTTTTTCATTGGCTCTGCCTTACTGGCAACCAGCAGGCGGCAACAGGCCTTAGGCATGGTGCCTAGGGACTTTTGCTGAGTTGTCCCAGGCCCATATTGGTGGCAATTGGCCTCGATTTGCAACATGGCCTCTCTCACACACCTCCAGGTCCAGCACAGGCAATGACCACCCACAGACTGCTGTATAGCTCCTACCAGGTAGCCTCAGGACAGTCACAGCAGTGCTGAGTCCCTCACAAGAGGCCCCAGAACCAACACACCAGAGGCCAGCTTCAGACCACAATAGAGAACAACTCAAATAGACCCACAAGTGGCACACACAAAAGGTGGTAGCAGCAGACACCAGAGCCTGTTGGGGCAAATCTCACTCCTTGAGATTAGCCCCTATAGTAGCTCATATGCTGTGGGCATGGACAATGTTCTCAGTCAGTCAACTTGAGGGTTAATTTCACCCACTGGCATGCCAATGGCTATAAAATCTCAACTACAACAGGAGAGTGCACATAACCCACACAAAGGACAGTTCTGAAGCACCTGGTGAAGGTGATCAAGGATAAAGTCACTGGGCCCTACAGGATACTTACAACATAAGGCTACCTAACCAAGAATAAAGATGTAGCAGATTCACCTAACATATAAAAACAAACAAATAAACAAAATATGTCCCAAATGAAACTACAGGAAAATACTCCAAAAAAAGAACTAAAAGCAGCAAGAGAAAGGCAACTAGTTACTTACAAGGGAGCTCTCATAAGATTAACAGCTGATTTCTCAACAGAAACTTTGTAGGCCAGAAGGAATTGGCATGAAATATTCAAAGAAATGAAATGGAAGAACCTACAACTGAGACTATTCTACCCAGCAAGGCTATCACTTAAAATTGAAAGAAAGATAAAGCACTTCCCAGACAAGAAAAAGCTGAAGGAGTTCATCACCACCAAACCAATATTACAGGAAATGTTAAAGAGACTTCTCTAAGAAAAGGGGGCATAAATATGAATAACATAGCATAGCTGAATGGATAAGAAAATAAGATCCACACATATGCTGTCTACGAGAGACCCACTTTACACTGAGACACACACAGACTGAAAGTAAAGGGATGGAAAAAGATATTTCATTCAAATGGAAACAAAAAAAAGTTGGTTTAGCAATATTTATATCTGACAAAATACACTTTAAAACAAAGGCTTAATAAGAGACAAAGAAGACATTTCATAATGACAAAAGGATCAATCTAACAAAGTTATATAACTCTTATAAACACTTATGTACCCAACATAGGAGCACCTAAATATATTCAACAAATATTGACAGGCATGAAGGGAGAAATTGACAGTAATATAGTCATAGTAGGGGACTTTAACATCCTATTGACACCAATGGACAGATCTTCCAGACATATAATCAAAAAGGAAACAGTAGCATCAGACCAGATGGATTTAATTGATATTTTTAGAACATTTTGCCCCCTACACAGCAGAACGTACATTTTTTTTCCCAAGTCCACGTAGAATATTTTCCAAGATAGGCCACATGTTAGGCCAAAAAACAAGTTGCAATAAATTTAAGAACATATAAATCATATAAAGTGTCTTCTCTGACCACACAGTATGAAACTATAAATCAATTACAGGAAACACACCCATACACCCACAAACACATGGAGGTTAAATAACATGCTACTAAAAAATAAATAGATTAACAATAAGACTTAAAAAATCAAAAGACACCTTGAGACGAATGAAAAAGAAATAACAAAAAATCTATGGTACAGAGCAAAAGCAGTCCTTAGAGGGAAATTCATAGCGATACAGGCCTACCTCAAGAAACAAGAAAAATCTCAAATAAACAATCTACTCTTACACCTAAAGAAACTAAAAAAAGAAGATCAAACAGAACTCAAAGTGAGTAGAAGGAAGAAAACGATAAAGATCAGAGCAGAAATTAAAAAAAAAATAGAGTCTAAAAATAATATAAGAGATCAATGAAAAGAAGAGTTGGATCTTTGAAAAGATCAACAAAATTCATAAACCTTTAACCAGACACATCAAGAAAAAAAAGAGAGATGATCCCAAAATAAAACTGGAGAAGAAGAACAAGGACAACTGACACCACAGAAATACAAAGGATTATAAGAAAATAACACAAGCAATTATATACCAAAGATTGGACAATCTGGAAGAAATGGATAAATTCCTAGGAACATACAGTGTTCTAGGACTAAATCAAGAAGAAACAGAAAATCTGAAGAGACCAATTACTACAAACAATTGAACCAGTAATCAAAAAAATCCCAACAAATAAAAGTCTTAGACCAGATGGCTTCAGGGGTAAATTTTATCAGACATTCAGAGAATTAGCACCTATCCTTCTTAAACAATTTCAAAAAAATCAAGAGAAGTGAAAGCTCTCAACCTCATTTTACAAGGCCACTATTACCTTGATTCCAAAACCAAATAAAGACATCACAACAAAAAAATATCCCCAATATCCCTGATGAACAGAGATGCAAAAATTTTCAACTCAATTCAGCAACACATTAAAAAGATTATACACCATGGTCAAGTAGGATTTTTTCCTGGGATGAACTTTTGTTTACTATCTAAAAATCAATCAATGTTGATCACCACATAAATAAAATGAAAGATAAATATTATAATAAAATCATTAGATGCAGAAAAAGCATTTGACAAAATTCAACATTCGTTTATCATAAAAATCTCAACAAAATGGGAATAGTGGGAACATACCTCTACATAATAAAAGTCATATATGACAAATACACAGCTAACAGCATATTCAGTGTGGAAAAGTTAAAAATATTTTTCTTAAGACCAGGAACAAGACAAAAATGTCCACTTTCACCACTTTTATTCAACATAATATTAGAAGCCCAACTGCAGCAATCAGAGAAGAAAAAGAAATGAAAGTTATCTACAAGGATGAAGTAAAACTGTCATTATTTGAAGACGACTTTATATTATATATATAGAACTCCAGAGATTTTACCAAAAAACTATTTGAACTGATAAATTCAGTAAAGTAGCAGAATACAACATTAATATTCAGAAATCAGATGCATTTTATATACCAATAATGAACTATGAGAAACAGAAAGTAAGAAAACAATCTTATAATTGCATCAAAAAATAAAATACTTAGGAATAAATTTAAACAAGGAGATAAAAGGCCTATACTCAGAAAATTATAAGACATTGAAGAAAAAAACTAAAAAATATACAAATAAATGGAAGCCTATACTGTGCTCATGAATAGAAAGAATTGATATTGTTAGATTGTCCATGCTACCTAAAGCAATTTACAGATTCAATGCAATCCTTATCAAAATATCAATGGCATTTTTCACAGAACTAGAGCAAGTTATCCACAAAAAAACTACAAATAGCCACAGCAATCTTGAGAAAGAAGAGCAAAGTTGGAGATATCATGCTATCTGATCTCAAAGTATATTACAAGCCTATAGTAATCAAACAGCATGGTACTAGCATAAAAATCAACATAGTTCAATGGAACATAATAGAGAGCCCAGAAAAAACTTACAACTATATGGTTATTTAATCTATAACAAAGAAGGCAAGAATATACAATTGGGTAAAGAGAGCCTCTTTAATAAATGTCACTGAAAAACTGAACAGATACATGCAAAAAAGATGAAACTAGACCACTTTCTTATACCATATACAAGAATAAACTCAAAATGAATTAAATACTTAAATGTTTACCTGAAACCGTAAAACTTCCAGAAGAAAACGCAGGTAATAAACTCTCTGATATTGCTCTTAGCAATATTTTTTTCTGATATATCTCCTTGGGTAAGGGAAATGCAAGGGAAAATAAACAAACGGGACTACATCAAACTAAAATGTTTTTGTGCAGCAAAGGAAACCATCAACAAAACAAAAAGTCATCTAACTAAATAGGAGAAGATATTTCCTAATGACATATCCAAGAAGAGATTAATATCAAAAATATATTTAAAAACTTAGAATCTGAGAAACATGGTAGAGTGAGAGATGTCCTCAGATCTCTCCCTTTGAAACAACAATAAGCTGAATATCTAAAACTGAACAAAAAACACCCAAACTGCACACCAGCATGTCTGAGTATGAGATCTATGCATAAGAACTACCACAAGTCAGAACCCCGGGTATTGAGTGGTGGACTGGGAGAAAAAAGAAGCTGCCTCTCTCAGCCAGAGCTTCCTGTAGGAGGAGAGGGAGGAGAGAAGGAGCGACGACTAACCTGATCAGCCATACTTGGAAGTGCTGAGACTTCTACGCAGTTGGCAGTAGGGTCCAGTCATTAGGGCAGAAAGCAGAGAAGTGGGGCGGGACCACAGAGGAACAACAGTTGATTTTGACCAGCCCCATTTGCAAAACTGAGGCTGAGCTGACTCCCAACTCAGAGGGCCCCTCCCCCCCATACCCTTCGAGAGCAATCACTGATCACCGTGGAGCTCCAGGGGAATCTGAGCAAATGCTACTGAAACTGCTAGGGATCCAAGAGGCTTAGATGCCACCTACTGAAAACCAAAAGAAGAGTGCCTTCTTTGCAGCAGGCTAAAGAGAGATCTTTATTTAATAAATCTTCTTTCTGGAAAAACAACAGAATACACTTTCATTAATGCCCGGGCAGAGAAATAGTCCATTAAACACAATGAAAACTAAGGTGACAAAGCATCTCAGAAAGAAAGAGAAAAATCTCCAGAATATAAGCTTACAGGCAGAAAAATATGCTACTTAAATGACAAAGACTTCAGGATGGTACTTCTGAAAAAAACTCAAAGAGATCCAAAACAACTCAAATCAACAATTTCAGGAATTGAAAAAACAACTAGATAAGCAGAGCAAGGAAATTGAAACCCTCAAGAAGAACACAATAGATCTTCTGGAGATACAAAGAAACATACTGTAAAAGTTGAAAAATGAAATATCAAGCTTGGGAAATAGAGTTGACCAAATGGAGGAAGGGATCAGTGATACTGAGGACAGAAATCTAGAAATAAATCAGAAGGAAATAGGGAGAAACCGAAGAATGAAAAATAATGAAAGAGAAATACAAGAACTAGCTGATATCATCAGGAGAGGAAACATAAGAATAATGGGCATTACCAAAGGCAAGGAAAAGGAGCAGGACCTAGAAAGCATTTTCAGACAAATAATAGATGAGAATTTCCCAAATCTAAGGAATGAACTGGAGCTTGGAATTCAAGAAGTCAACAGAATACCCAATTATCTCAACCTAAAATGGCCTTCATCATTACAACTTGTATTAGAGTTATCAGAAATGAACAATAAAGATAGAATTCTCAGGGCAGCCGGGGAGAAGAAAACGGTAACTAATAAAGGAAAACCTATTAGATTATTGTCAGACTTCTCAGTGCAGACCTTACAAGCCAGAAAGAAATAGAATCAAAAATTTAAACTATTAAGTGAAAGGAACTACCAGCCTAGAATACTGTATCCAGCTAAACTCTCCTTTATGTATGTAGGAGAAATCAAGACCTTACCAGACAAACAAAAATTGAGGGAATTCTTGACTACGAGACCTGCACTATAGGAAATACTGAAAGGGGTCAGCTCATCTAAAACAAAATAACAACAACAACAAAAATACATAATTAGGAGTAAAGTGACTATCAGGCAAATAGAAGCAAAGGAGTGCAACCCTTACTAAGAATAGGGCATTATAAACTTAAATAATAAGAAGAGAATTGCTATAGCAAAATAGTTACGAATATTCAGCATACATAGGGACAAACTGAGATAACAATGACTGAAAAGGAGAGGATTAAAAGATCCAAATTTGCAAAGGAGAATGGAGATAAGGCCCATGCAGAAGAAAATGGACAACTATGTATAACTATGCTTTTCATATTCATAATGGTAACCACACACCAAAGATTCAGAACTGAAGTATATAACATGAAGCAAGAACAACAAGAGGCAAAACCCACAAAAGCCAATCAAAATAAAGAACACAGAAACACAAGGACAAGGAAGCAATGGAAACACCGAACTACCAGAAAGCAAAAGATAAAATGGCTATAAGAAGACCTCATATTTCAATAATCACCCTATATGTAAATGTACTGAACTTATCAGTAAAAAGGCACAGAGTTGCAGAATGGATCAACAAACAAAACCCAATCATATACTGCCTCCAGGAGACACATCTCAGCTTCAAAGACAAATATAGACTCAAAGTGAAAGGGTGGAAATTCAGTGAAAAACAGGAGTAGTGGTACTAATATCAGATGAAATAGACTTTAAAATAAAAAAGGTAAAGAAAGATATTGAGGGACACTTCATAATGATAAAGGGAATCATGCACCCAGGAGAAATAACACGTTAATATCTTGCTCCTAATCAGGGAGCCAAGATATATGTAAAGCAATTACTAACAGAATTAAAGAAAGAAACAGACGAAAACACTATCATAGTAGGGAACTTAAATACCCTACTGTCAGATTTGGACAGATCATCCAAACAGAAAATCAATAAGGAAATAATTTCTTTAAATGACGCATTAGAACAACTGGACATAACTGACATTTACAGAGCCCTTCATCCCAAAACAGTTGCTTATACATTCTTCTCTAGGGCACATGGAACATTCTCAAGAATCGACCACATACTAGGACACAGAGATAGCCTCAACAAATATAAGAGGGTGGAAATCATACTATATTCTCTGATCATAATACTTTGAAACTGGAGATCAACTGCAAAAAGAAAGCAGGAAGAACCACAAATACATGGAGATTAAACAACATGCTACTGAAGAAGAACAGGGTCAGACAAGTAATAAAAAGAGATCAAGAGATACACAGAAATGAATAATAATGATAGTACAACATATCAAAACTTTTGGGACATGGCAAAAGCAGTCAAAGAGGAAAGTTCATATCATTACAGATTTATTTCCAAAAACGAGAATGAGTCCAAATAAATAACCTAACGCTTCATCTTAAAAAACTAGAAAAAGAAGAACAAATGAGGCCTAAAGTTAGCAGAAGAAAAGAAATAATAAAAATTAGAGCAGAAATGAATAAAAATTGAAAACAAAACAAACAAAACAGTAGAAAAAATAAATACAACAAAGAGCTGGTTCTTTGTGAATGTTAATAAAATAGTCAAATCCCTGGCTAGACTCACTAAAAAGAAGGAGAAAGGACACAAATAAATAAAAGCAGGGGGAAAGAAGGGGAAATTATGATTGATATCACAGAAATACAAAGGATTATATAAGAATACTATAAAAAAGTATATAATAACAAATTTAATAACTTAGAAAAAATGGACCAGTACTTAGAAAAATATGATCTTCCTAGACTGAACCAAGAAGAACTGGAAAATTTAAATAGACAGATCAGCAGTATGGAAATTGAAACAATCATCAAAAACCTACCAAAAAGTCAAAGTTTAGGACCAGATGGCTTCACCAGGGAATTCTACCAAACATTCAAAGAAGATTTAATACCTATACTCCTCAAACACTTCCAAAAAATCAAAGAGGAGGCAATACTTCCCAACTCATTTTATGAGGCCAATATTACTCTGATACCAACACCTGGTAAAGATAACACTAAAAAAGAAAACTGCAGACCAACATCTCTCATGAACACAAATGCAAAAATAAGATACTAGTGAACCAAATACAGTGGGATTCATTCCAGGGGCACAAGAATGGTTCAACATACGCAAATTGATTAATGTGATACACCATATAAATTAAAAAATGAGAATCATATGATCATATCAATAGATGCAGAAAAAACTTTCGACGAGATACAGCATCCATTTATGATCAAACACTTCACAAAATTGGTGCAGAAAGAAAGTTCCTTAACATAATAAAGGCCACGTATGACAAACTCTCAGCCAACATTATACTTAATGGCGAAAAACTAAAACCCTTTCCTTTAAGATCAGGAACAAGGCAAGGGTGTCTAGTATTGCCATTGGAGATCCTAGCAAGTGCAATCATGCAAGAGAAAGATATAAAAGGCATCCAAATAAAAAACGAAGAAGTCAAACTGTCACTATTTGTGGATGACATGAGTCTCTATATAGAAAGCCCTAAATACTGCTAGAAACAATAAGCAAATACAGTAAAGTCTCTGGATGCAAAATCAACATTCAAAAATTCATAGCATCCCTATACTCTAATAATAAAGCATCAGAAAGAGAAGTGGAAAAAATAATTCCTTTTGCAATTGCAACAGCAACAAAATACCTAAGAATAAATTTAACGAAACATGTGAAGGACCTATATAATGAAAACTATAAGACCCTATTAAAAGAAATCAAAGAAGATACAATGAAATGGGGAGATATTCTGTGTTCTTGAAATGGAAGAATCAACTTAGTTAAAATGACTTTATTACCGAAGCATAATACAGATTTAATGCAATCCCCATCAAAATCTCATTGGCATTTTTTAAAGAAATAGAACAAAAAATCATCAGATTTTTGTAGTTACAAATCAGTCACAGAAATGTAAAATACAACATAAGGAATATAGTCAATAATATTTTAATAACTATGTATAATGCCAGGTGGGTACTAGACTAACTGGGGGGATTACTTTGTAAATTATATAAATATATAACCACTAACTATGCTGTTTACCTGGAATTAATATAAAATAATATTGAATGTTAACTGTGACCAGAAAATAAAAATAAAAAAAATATACTGAACCATTTAAAAAAGATAATTCAGCTAATTGTTTAATTTTTTGTTTTTATTTTTTTATTTCTTTTTTTTAAAGCAAAATTATATGCAGAATCTCAATGTATACAAGAGTTAAAAACTTTGATGCTTTAATTAAATCTGAACAGAGAACTTGTAGTCAACTCTTCCTTTCATTACTCCTCTAAAATCTCCTCGGTCATTTCTTTAGAAATTTAGGACTTTGAGTAACACTTTGAAAACTACTATACTTATTCATTGCATTAGAAAATAATAAAATGGAACTAAAATCCAAATCCTGATTGCTAGTCTGATTTTTTTTTTCTAGTATGCAGGGCATCATAACTTATTTATTACCTTGGTCTGGAAGCTATCTATGTCTAGCTGCCTTCTGGTCAATTTCTGACACAATATATCCCTTGTATTCATAGCTAACTATGTGGACTAGGGATATTCACTTAACCTTTTTGGGTCCCAGGTTTCTGATCTATAAAATGAAAAAAATTATAACCTTCTTTAAACATATCACCAGCGCAGAGTTTCTAGAAACTTATGGAAACAGAATAAGTATTCAGTGAATGTAAAGTAAATGAAAGCAGAAACTCTTATCTACCATTGTAACCTCTATGAATGCCTTGCATGGCATCTGTCATGAACAGATATTCAATATATATTTGTTAAATAAATGAGGAATGGCGATATATCATAGGCAGGAAACTTTTTAAAACTTGTAAGTGTTATAAAAATTTAAGGGATCATTAGGTTTATTATTAAAATCAAATAATCTCTAAATTATCTGTGGCGGCCCACTGGCTGTTCACAAAAGTGAGCCATGTTATCTCGGTCTCTGACATCTGGTTGTTCACAACCTTTGCCAAACAATGATTAGAATATATAGGGCTAAGTAGAATTGGACATAATCCTTTTTAAAAATGATTAGAAAAGATTTTTTACATTATGTATAGATATGAGAAATGCATTTTATTTATTTATTTATTTACTTACTTACTTATTTATTTACTTACTTATTTTTGTGCCATAGGAAAATGCATTTTAGATAGAGGAATGAGGGCAAATATATTTTGGGTTAAAAGTAAAGAAAGTAGCCACAGTTAATTTTATTTTCAAATTAGGCAACATAAAAGATTTTGTTATTCTTCTGAGAAATTGAAGAAGGCATCATAAAAGAAATGGAATTCTCAGAATACTGTATTTCCCCACTCTTTTGTCAATAGGTTAAAGCATTTGTTAGAGTAGAAGTCAAATTATCTTTTGGCTTGCTTTGAGCAAAGGCCAGTATGAAAACAATTGTACTTTTGTAAAGAAATGGACACCAGACAACTACAAACTCTATTCTTCATCCTCGTCTTGTTTGTTTTACGAGGAGAAAGACTTTTGTGATATACTGCATAGATGAGTTGGCGGGGTCTGAACTATGAAACAAAGATTCTGCGGCAAGCATGTGCACTTTAAACAACTGCACCAGGGTTTGCAGTTGTTTAATCTTTTTTTTTTTCTTATTTGCAAAGCCTTGACAGAGCATATCCGTTGGTTCTGTTGGAGAAAAAAAGACTTCCTGAGACATGATGTAATTTTTCCAAAGGGGAAACATATGTTGAGTCCTGAACTACAAAACAATACTGAGGTGCTGATAGCTGTGCTGTCAGTCACGTGACAGGATACAGTGTAGGTTAGGCAGCGCTACTCAGGGGCCTTTGGAGAATGGGGTGTGTGGGAGGGAAAGGAATGAAAAAGTATCTGAAGCTTTTAAAATATAGACTCCATTTAGTTTATGGGAATATGGAAGGAATGCTTTTCTGTTTTTAGTTAGAATGACCTTCCTCTTCAGAACATGACATACCACACATGCACTTCTTTTTTTTACCCCAGAGACACTAGGTACTTATAGTGTTTGTATAAAGTAAAAGTTTCAATAAAAAGTTAAGTAAAATAAATGAAGATTTTATTGTCAGCATGATTCATAATGAATTTCTCATAAAATTATGTAGCAAATGTAGCTATCACAGAGTAGTGAGCTGGTACATGATACAGGGGCTTGACATACTTTTAAGTTTTACTTTATCTGAACAATTAGATACATATCCCTAATTGTCAGGGAGTAAGAAATCAGGGTTTGACTAAGAAGCAGATTGACTAGAATGATATCTATTTATTTCTCTCTTTTAATCTGTCTTATCTATCTGTCTAGCTAGGATCAACTAGCTGCATAGTACTGTATTAGGTGCGATAGTAATTACAAAGGTAAAAGTAACTAGCTTTCTTCTTTAAATAATTACTTTTCTAGTTGATGAAATTAAACACACACACACACACACTCACACACACACACACACACACACCTTGCATACACACAAGACCTTACTACTAAAAAGTGGAGTCCTCTTAGACCAGCAGCAGCAAAAACACTTGAGAGCTTGTAAAATCACAGATCTCAGATTCCACTCTGGTGATTCATTTGCACAGTTTGAGAAATACCTGTATAAGTAATCTATTATGGGAACATAAAACACGAAGAAGTTGCCTCTGGAAAGATGATAAAGGAAGACTTTAAGATAAGTTGGCATGAAATAGGCCTAGAAAAATCGATAGCTAGAAGTATGCTCAAAGACTTGGAAGTGAGAAGCAGTAGATTAGAGAACAGAGAACAATCCAATAAACAAATGTATTATGGGGAAAGTGGGAGATGAAATTGAAAGATCCATTAGGGCAGATTACCATGCTAAAAGTTTGGGCTTTTGTACTATAGATATAAAAATGTGATTGTTTCACATTTAAATAATAATAATAACAACAACAACAACAACAACAACAATAGTAGTAGTATATTATTAAAATTAAAGTTATAGTATATAACTTTATTTTGAGGGTTTTTAAATTAAGATGTAGTATTTTATTAAGTCTTTATGGAAAACATGTGTGATAGGGTTACTCATTGAGAGGCAGATTAGTGGAAAGATATAGAAAGACTTTTTTCAGCACTTTGAAGATGTAGTTACATTGTCTCCTGACTTGCATTATTTCTAATATGAAGTTTATAGAATTATGTGTTTTTTTCCCCTTTAAGTAACATCATGTGCATTTTTTTCCTCTGCATATTTCTAAACTTTTCTCTCTATCATGGGTTTTTGATAATTCGATTATGCTGTGAATTGATACTTCTTAAAAATCAAATTTAGAAAAATTTCAGCCACTACTTTTTCTGTCCACCCTCTCTCCATTTGAGACTCTAACTATGCATATAATAGACTGCCAAACTCTATTTAATTTCCATTGTTTTTCCATTGTACTTTAGTTTGGATACATTTTATTGTTGTTTTTAAATTTACTGGTATTTCTTCTAACATGCTGTAATCCATACATTTTTTTACTTTGAATATTGTAGTTTCCATTTCTAAAAGAACCATCTGTGGTTTTATTTGTTTGTTTGTTTGTTTGTTTATTTATTTTACAGCTTTCATTTTCCCCACATTTTATTTATGTTTTCTTTTAAATCAAGAGTTAGTACACAAAGGCCCATGGATCTAATAGAACTGATGACCTATTTTTGTATAGCCTGTGATCTGAGAATGGGTTTTACATTAGAAAGAATTATTTAAAAAATAAAGAAAAAATGCAATAGAGACCATTTGTGATCCACCAAGCTTAAAATATTTGCTCTCTGGCTCTCTACAGAAAAAGTTTTCTAATTTCCACTTTAAATCTCTGATTGAAATAATATAATAGCTATTTTAGAGTCCTTGTTGGCTAATTCATTTCTAGGTCTCTTTCTATTGACTCATATTTTCCTCAAACTTTTCTGCTTCTTCACAAGACTAGTAATATTTTATTGGATGCTGAACATTAGAGATGTTACATTGTTAAATATTTGCATTTTGTTGTCTTTCATTAAAAATGTTGAGGTTTGTTTTGGCAGGCTGTTAAATGACTTATAGATCAGCTTGATACTATAGAGCTTTATTCTAGTATAGCCATATTACTAATGCATGACTTTCCTGGTGCCTTTCTTCAATGTCCTACATTTTCAACAAGGTTTCTCCATGCTGATTGATAGTAGAATATTTTCTAAGCATGTGTGAGTCAGGGAATTGCTCAGCTTATAGCTTCCTGGATGAGTCAGTTTGTGTCCTGCCTTGTAGAGTTTTATCCTAAACTTGAAGAGATTAATATTTACCCAAAGACTTGAAGGGACTGTTATATAGATTTCTAGATCTCTTTCTTTGCATAGTTTCTTTCTTTCCTACACTCTTCCCACAAGTCCCATTTTTCTTATTGTACCTGAACTCTTATTTCTGACTCTTCAGCTCAGAAAAACCCTGGGCTCCTACCCCTGTGCAGCAGCCTGGACATTGCTTCCGGAGAGGAAGTTGGGGCATCATAAGGCTCATCTTTCTATTTTCCTTCTCTCATGGATTGAAGTCCTATGCTGCCTATAATTCAATCTCTGAAAATAGTTGTTTCATGTATTTTACTTAGTTTTCAGTCTTTTTACAGTGAGAGAGCAAGTTTTATGCCAGTTGCTCTATCATAGGTGGAAGCCAACAGCATGTATATTTGGGTCAGACAAACTTTTTTTCTAGTTCTGACTCTGCACTTACTAGCTGTGGATCTTAGGCTAGTCATTCGCTTCTATTAGCATCAGTTTCCTTATCTGTAAAAGAGGGATAGTAATAGGACTTTTTGTGAAGATTAGTTGAAGAACTGTATGTCAAATACTAGCAAAGTGCCTAGACGATAGTAATAGAAAATAATAGAAAATAAACACATGATAGTTATTATTAACATCTCATTTCAGGGTCAGGCAGAGAGATGATTATACAATAAGTAGTAGAGTTAGTTCAATATCACACAGTAAGCAGTAGAGTTGTTCTCCCTTCCAGGACCTCCAAGTCCAAAGCTCCTCTGTTTTATGTCAGCACTCACTATGGCTAGCTCACATAGAAATAGTTGAGCCACAAAGACCAGACAGTAAAAGGATCCAAGAAAGGGTCACATTTCTGTAGAATGTGTTATACAAAATGAAAGATTCTGAATTATGATCAGATCTGAATGGAAGTTCAGACTGGGACAGAAATTTGTTGCTTGTTGGAGGCAAACACTGAGTAATGGTGGGACATATGCTAATATTTAAAACAACCGAATTTTTTTACTTACTGAGCATCAAGTTCCACTATAGTCATCTACCAATTTGTTCAACCAATACGGTTCTAATTGTTCCTACTTTCCACTTGCTCTCCCCACCCACACTACTGGGGTGCTTCAATAAGACCAACTTTATCTTTTATAGCTGCCTAACATTTCCAGCTTCCATGTGAAATATCACTTTAGTTCAGGGGACTCCTGCATTCCCTAAATGGATAGTCAGGACTTGAAAGGGTATCTAAGGAAACATACAGTAAGCATGTTGAGGGGCCTAAGACACATATGCCAAAGGGGGCATCAAGATGGAGTTTAGTTGTCCTGTGGTTGAAGTCATGGAGATGAGTCTGACGGTTTCCAGACACAGAGAGCATGAGTTTTGGTATATGATTGATTTGAGCTGAGAACACTGAGCAAATTACTAACCTCTTCAACCTCCAGCTCCCCTAATCTGTGAAATGGTGAAAGTGGGCACTTCGTAAGAATGAATAAGATAATGTATGTAATGTTCTTCAAACATAGTAAGATTTGAGAAAAATAATAACTCCCCAAATAATAAGAGACTCTACCTACAAAACCTACCTTTTTTTTCCCCCTCAAATATTTATTCCACTCTATTTTCTCCCAGACTCCTGGACAGCTAGGTATCTGAAGCCTATGTTAATGTTACTCTGATAACCACTTTCACTCACAGACACAATCCTAGCCAGGGTTCAATCTGGGAAACAGAAACCATACACATTTTTAAATACAGAGAATTTAATGTTAGGAATTTGTTAAACAGGTATTGGAAGACTGAAAAGGGAAAACAGAAACACCAAGGTAACATGGAGACAATAACTACAGGAAGCAGTAATCATTCCTTGACTTGTTCCTCTGGGGAGTATAAAGAGACAAGTTTGCAGTGTTAGAACCCAAAGCTTAGAGGAATGACTCCACAAAGCTGGACTGAAAAGAGGGAGATCTGCCCTTCCTGGTGCCTCAGGTGCCTGGTTTGGGAACCCTGCAGAGCTGAGACTCAGACATCTGAAGAAGAGGTAATGTTCAGCTAGTGTTGGTGTCTCTGAGGTGGCCTCATGATAAAGGAGGGTGAAAAACTTGGATACTAGGCCAATTGTTACTTGAACTAACTGCCACTGCTGAGGTGAAAACATTGGTGGGCAACATTTACAGAAACAAGAACAGAAAAAAAAGGGCTTATTCTCCCTTCTCTGGTCTTATAGTGTATTGACAGAGCCCAACAGGGATCTGGCTGGCAAAGGAGGAGTGAGGTTTTCCAAGTTCCTGCTTCAGTGGCATGATGTAGAGTCCAGAAGCATAGGTTTGGAGCTAAGAAACTGTTTAAAAAACAACACAATGTGCTTTGTACACTGATCCCCAACTTTTTCTTGATCTCCTTGGCTCCTGGCTCTCAGATTCATTTCCTGTTTTCAAGCTTGCCTCCATGCTAGAACTCGATGTTTAGTTCCATTTATGCAGATCTAATCTTTGGAATTCTCTCCTTGATTATAATTTTCATTAGTTAAGATTCTTTTGGGTGCAAGTCATAGAAGGTCAACTTGACCTAAATCAAACACTTTTGTTTAAGGCCTATACTGGATGACAAATAACCAGGAAAGACAAAGTGCAGTTGAGGGCAATTAAGATAAGGATGCAATACTGTTAGCATTCCTCCTCCATCCCTGGTCATGTTATCTTGACAAGTTGGCTTATTCTCTCCTCTTTTAGGCAGACTTCCTCACACAATGGTGCATGGAAGTCTGTAGCTCTGGGTTGCAGAAAGAAAATAAAGAGTTTCTCTCTCATGGTTCCAGAGTGAACAATTTCAGGGAATTATGATTGACTGGCTTTGGTTCTGGGCCCTCTTTTTGGACCAGAGAAGGTATTATATTTACGGCTTAGCTGAAGTCTTAAGTTCACCCCTGTGAACTGATGTGACTAGAAGAAATGAATCAATAGTTGTCCACTATAATTTTTGTTTATTTAATTATAGACAAGAATATCCTCATTATCCATGTAAAACAATGATGGAGATTGTGCACTGATAGGTCTCTTCTGGGCAATACTTTGATTGTACTGTCATATCTGCTGACACTAGGTAGTCAAGAGTCTAGATAACATTTTTTACAGGGTTGCTATGAATCTTATTGTTGGGTTATTGGGGCACTCAATAAAAAATAAACCTACTCATTTTTCTTTCTTTTTTTTTAGCCAGAGTTCTGAAACAATTGGAGAAAAAATCATAGGATCTTACTGATTTGTGGCAATAAAGACATGTAACTGGTCTCATTAAAACTATCATCTACTACCTTACTTCAAAGATGTGTCAGGAGAGCAGAAGTAAGGAAATATATTTATAGGTTTACAACGAAAGAATCAGTAAAGTAACAAATATATACCAATCTAGAGACAATGTGCTAGGTATAATGGAAGATTTCAAAATAAATATGAAGCATGCAAGGTTAATGCATAATAACATAATCATATAATTGGGGAGACAAGATTAACACATGGTTTATTTTTATTTATTGAGGACTCTCCTGTGGCTTTCCCAAATTATCCCATTTCTCTCAGGTCCTTAGTTCTTCCTTCTCTTCCTTTCTCTTTAAATCTCTCCTTCTCTCTTTCATTTCTTGCCTCCTATTTTACTATATAAATGGAGGCCACCATAGCAGTCAGGATTTAACCAGAAAAACAAAACCAGTAAGAGGTATATACTAAAAAATGTATTGCAAGGAAAGGCTTACGTGATTGTGGGGGCTAGCTAGGCATGTCTGAAACTCATAAGTCAGGCTGTGAGGATTATATAAAATTTAACTATTCTTTCTTCATTTAATTCATCTTCATAATTATTTTTCTTCCGAACTATTCTTTTGGCTTCTAAGCTTAGACGATGAAACTGCACTTGATTCTTCCTACTCCCCTATCTCCTATGCCAGTTAGTTATTAAGGCCAATGATTCTTTCTTGCTAATATATTTTTTTTTACATTGGTCCACCCCTTTCCACTCCAACTGCTACTTCTCTAGTTGGAAGTGCTGGTTCCCATTCCTAGAGTATTTTGTTAGACTTCTATTAAGAGATCTATGATTGTTTTGCTCTCCAAATCCTCCTATATAACAGAACCAAGATTAGTCTCAAACTAGTACTTATAGTATGCCACCTCTCTGACACAATTATTCTCTGGAGGGATGGCCATAGGAAATTATTAGAGTAAAACAGGAAGTTGCACAGTATTGTGCATAGTAATATACTATTTTTAATTGACCTAACTCTATATATTGGAATGTGTTTGTTTGGGTATGATTGTGTGAGCATAGAAAGAAAGGATGGAAGAAGACATACACTGAAACATTAACACTAATTCATTGATTATGTAGAGCAATTCTTCTTAATTTTGGCTTTACATTGGAATCATTTGGAGAACTTTAAAAAACACAGAGATTTAATTAGACTTGGATGTGGCTTGGGCATCAGAATTTTTGAAAGTTCTTTATGTGAGTCTAATGTGCTGAAAATCATTTATCTAGAGGATTAACCTGGCTGAAGTGATTTTAAAAGTGTGTTTCTATACATATGACACATACCTCAGTTAGGACTTCCATAGCCAAAAATGTACTCTGACCTTGCTTAGCCGCATGAGCAGAGAAAAGGTAACTTGGCTTAAAAATATACTGCATATGATCTATAAAATTGAATGAATAAAAATATATGTACATACTATATATCTATATTTATACATAACTACACACATATGCATGTATATGTATATATTTGATATTTAATTACAGGTTCCTATGGAGAGATTATATAATTATTTCGGAAACCAGTAAGCAGAAATTACAAGTGTTTTTGTTTGTATTTTGTTTCTTTTCTTTTTTTAATGTGATGTCAATGGCAGGAGAAGGCTTCTCTGGTGTAGTCCTAGTATCTGACACCAGAGAGAGGAGGCCTGAGTGTTGGTATCTGAATAAAAGACAGGATTTATTTACGAAGCTTTGCTAAAGAGTATGTGAATGTTATCTGATCATCACAAATTAGGATTTCAGGTTCTCTGTGATTTCCTTTTCTCAAAGCCAAATAACCCATAAAAGACATGGGACTCTAAAAAGACAAACTTGAATCATATTTCACAAGGGGTAAGTCCAGTGATGAATTGAGGTAAGTGAGCCAAGAAGTCATTGGTCTTGTCCTAGAAACCCTGGAAATCATGAGTTAAGACCTAAGTTTTCTCAAACCTGGAGAACAGTTTAGGCTGAGAAAGCAATGGCATATTTTTTACCTTATTTCAAGTTCTTTGATCTGGACTCTGTTCAGTTTTTGATTTGGCGATCTCTATAATGTATGAAACATCGAGACTGGAAACTCTTATCTATGTAAGATCCATTACACAAAAATGTGAATGATAGGAGGTATTTGGCAAACGATGTGTATGAGAAGGGCAGGCTAGCTCCTTTAGTTTCTGGGACATCTCCTTCTATCTCAATATCAGAGCCCTTAAAGATCTGCATGGTTATTAAAGAGTGGGCGAGTACTGCGGCTACCAAGCTGAGATGTATTCACTGATGTGCAGAGCTGGCTCAAGAGATACCTGTTACATTTTCAGGAATTTTGCTTGTTGGTTATTAAATGCGGACATTTGTAAAAATTAAATTGTGTAAACATACAATTAACAACTAATTAAATCACATTGATTGTATTAAAAACAAAACTATTAAATACTACCAGTCATCATTTCCTAATTCTTTTACTACATTTTGCTATTATCTATGCCTATAAGGCTATTTATGCCTATTGTATCCGCATGATGGAAATACTATAATACTAGCATAATTCTCATTTCTTCCCAACTCTGCATTCAATGACATCATATTGGTAGCTCGAAATTGGCCACTCTGGGCCATAAGGCGACATAACAGGCCTACGTGGAAGCTCTACAAGCCAGTCCTCCCATAGTCATGCTATAGTCACCTTTATCTACTTAATTGTCTGTGTGACTAGTTACAAAAATGGCTTAGTGTCAGAGGATAATGAACTTGTGAAGTTTGGTATACTCAGAAAGGATATGTAGGAACATTTGGAGCTCAGAATGCACTGCCTCTCCTTATAGCTATGGATACAAAAGTTCAACAAAAGTCTCTAAATGAAAGTATATTGAAAATCAATTGGTTGCATGAGATTTATGAAAAAAGTATATAATTATATAAACATTACTTACAAATTACATACTATACATCCTTTGTATCAATAAAATTTTAATAAACACACACATGTACTTTTTTAAAGAGAGCTGTTTAAACAGTTACCATTATACCACTAGATGCCTTTCATTATAGAGTTTGTTAACAAGATAACCTGAGCCTAGAGGTAAGGATATAGGTAAAGAAGGGAAAGGATTTCTCAGTGGCTTCCGTATGATAAACCTTAAAGAACTCAGAGGAAAAGATCTTCATATGTGAGACAGGGACCCAATACTAGAAAATATAAGACCCTATTAGTATGTAGGCAGGCAATCTAAGATGTGTAAATTTCCTCCCTTTGGTATCCTTAAACAGATAGAGGGTGTCCCTAGACATTTACATAGATACATCTCTCTGAAAATGTGAGTTGCCTCCTGCAGCAGCCACAATGGAGAAACAGGGGGCTAGAAGAAAGTGGAGACTCCCTTAAAATTTCTCCCCTTCCTTCTCTGCAAAATATCTAATTTACTTGTTAAAGTCAACCTTCCATTGTTTATCCAGATTATCTAGGTCTTAATTAATACTAATTAAAATAAAAATAAAATTACAACTGCAAAACTTCACTGGGTTTTGATCCACTACCAGCATACCACAACCAAGAAAGTAACTATATAAACACTCTTATTTTGAAACTCCGGGTATTTTTAAAATAAATGGATGTAAAAAAAAAAATGGTATCCTCATTGTAAAATTTCTTTCCAGTTTCTAATGTGGAACATAACAAAAACAGAGCCTAACTAATTCTTTATTGAAACTCTGAGGATCTTTCTTTCTTTAATAGTAAAAAAGTAAACTTGTTGTATGTGTGTAAATATTAATAAAAACCTGGAATGGTTAAATCAATTGTTTAGCATTTGGTGTAAATGAGACCAGACTCCTGTGTTCTGTTCCCCTACAGGGTACTTATCTTTACTTTGAGAAAAACTCTGATCCATAATTAGAAAGGCATTCCAATTTGCAGACTCATTTTGCAGGTGCAATAATTGGTCATTTGGGGACTGGGGAAGAGTTTACAAATGGTTCAAGGCAAATCAATCACCACCACTCCTGGAAAATAACTTAAAAGTGCACCTTTTATTGATACCCTCTTTGGTTAGCTAGAATACACCCTACTATATCACTGAATTGAGTATAAAGCTATGTCTTAAATTTGATCCAAAGGAAATTGTTGGAAGTATCAAAAATCCATGAGGTATAGTAGAAAGAATATACAACTTCAATTTAGATGTGAAAGTTCTGCCATTGATGAGTTAATATTTGTTACTATAGGTTAGCTATAGTAGATATAAATATAATTATCTTACATTTTCTCATTTAATGTTTTTGAAAATCTTATGAGGTAGATACTTCTGCAACTTCATTTCCTAGATAAGAGGAAATTAAGTAACTCACCTGACGTTATATAGATAAGAGAATAAGCCAGCATTTGAACTCAGGTATATAGAGCTTCAAAGGCCAAAGCCTTAACCACTCTTCTATGCTACCTCTATACTGTGTTTACAAGAGAGTTGCTTAAACATCTCCAGGCCTTGGTTTCATCTCTTATATAATAGTGATAATAATGCCTGTTGTTCTCACTTGAAGGTTGTGAGAATCATGAGATAATGTAGGTAGATCATAAAAAATTGTACAAATGTAAAGTATTATAACTCTATATTGGCATGAATCTCAAAGAAACGTTATATAGCAAGACTATTATTTAAATACAATGTAAATATGTCAACAATAAATGTTAGTCAATGTCTTGGTCGATAATAGTCAATGTCTTGGTCAATGTTTCTGATTTATTCATTTATTTATTAATTTTTTTTTAATGCTTATAGCACCTGGTATTCTTAGGTGGTCTCCCATCCAAGTACTAACCAGATCCAACCCTGCTTAGCTTCTTCTGAAATCAGATGAGATTGGGCACATTTAGGGTGGCATGGCCATAGACAATTCATTAATTTTTTAAACAGATTTTAATTGAGTAGTCAAAAAATACTTGACTTTGGAGTTAATCAGTTTGAAAAGTCTGAAGATCAACTCTTAACTGTTTCTAATAGCTGTGGGAGCTTGGACAATTTACTCAAACCGTGAGAGCCTGCATAACAGAGGATTCTGGTGAGAATTAGTCAAGATGATAAAAGTACTCAATAAATATAAACTTATTTGCCTAACCCTAACTCTTGATGAGGTGAAGGTAATATAAAATTTACAAGATAAATAAAGGACAAATGCCAACATAAGTTTAGAATTAGAAGAAAATTAGAGCTCATCTAATCCAAATTTCTCTCTTTTTTTTTGCTGACGTAGAAGGTGAGCTTAAGGACTGATCCAAGATTTTCACAACCAGTTAGTGAAAACCAGGTTTTCTAACTCCTAATTTTCAATTGAGTTATACCCTGACTCCTGAGTGCCTCTGAATAATGACAACATGCAATCTTCATGTCTTAGCATTAAAGGAACAGACACAATCATTTTAGAAATGCAGTTTGGAGATGCAATATGTGAATCAAGCTTTTCTGAGTCTGAACAGATGATTTCACAACCATGCTTCAATTTCATAGTTGAAATGCTATGTATAAACCATTTCCTTTACAAAACATCCTCATATTTATATCATAAACACTTGAATCTCAACGTGGTTCTTCTCCTCAAAGAGCTTCCTCAATATTTGTGGACACAAACTGTGAACACATAAAAAAGAAGAACATAGGAATGTAGTCTATAATTACTGCCAGGTGAATGATACATAGAACTACAAAAGCATTCCAAAGAAAAAGTTTTTTTTTGTTTTTGTTTTTTCCCAGAAATATTTCAGGGAGATGGTGAATGTCCATCTTTGCCTTTGAGGATGTGTGATATTTGGGTATAATAAGAAGGAGGAACATTCTAGGAGGGGTCAAAATGTGAGCAAAGGTCTACTAAGAGGTATATAAAGAGTACATTTAATTAATAGTTAGGACTAGCAGAGTACTGGGGACATGTGGGGAACTACCAGGAGATTAAGTTGGAAAAGTAGTTTGGGATAGCACAGAAGACCTTGAATGTTATATTAAGAAGTTTGAATTTTATCTAAAAGAGAATGGTGATCAACTGAAGCGTTGGCAATAGGGAAATGCCATGAACACAGAGGGAAGATTTATCTGGTGGTACTACGATAGCAGAAAGAAAGACTGGAGCCCGACACTAGTAGAAGTTTATCCCAATAAGCTGATAGAATGATGGCCAAAATGACACATATCAGAGACATTAAAAAGGATTAAAAAAGAAAACCTTTGTGAGTTAGAGACAGGGAAAACTCAAAGATGATTTTTCAGGTGGTTAACAATAAGATTAACACTAATGTGACAAAAAAACAAAACCAAAAACCAAAAACCAAAAAACAATAAGGAGACAGAGTTTGGGGAAGGAAGTAGGAAGGTATTTTGAAATAATGAACTTGCTTCTAGACTTAAGATTTTTGATGTAATAGTGAAGTATACAAGTAGAGATGTCCAGGAATAAAATAATTATAGAGGAGGCAAGTATGGAAATCTGAATTTTGATGGTGCTAAAATCCTTATGTGCCAGCTTGACGCTGAAACGAAGAGGTTCTAAATAATGGTTTCCTATTCTGAATGGCAGGAATGACTGCTGAGAGAAATGCCCAAGTTTTGTAGAGAGCGTTGAGAAACTGCATCAATAATAGTCATATCAGCCACTCTCCAGAAGAAATTAGTGTACCTAATGGAAATCAAAATCAGCCCCTCTTCATTATTTTTTTCTCTTTGTATATTTTTCCTAGGATGATGCTTATTTCTGGGAAAAGGAGAATAAATACAACTCTGAATAGGTTAGCTGTGAGCAAGCATCTGTGTTCTTGAATCCATAGGCAGGAGGAGATCAGAGCACTTATAAGAGGGACTAAAAAGATTTTAATTAATTCACAGATATGCTTCATATGCAAGTTGATATAAAATGAAAAAATTTGCAACAAATTAATTTATGAAAAATGTGGGAGGCTGCCTTTATACTTGTTATTTTGTTACTAAAGAGTAAAATAAATAGGTCTTTAATAGTATTTAAGCTTGTATTTGGCTCAAATATATATTTAGTTCATTGCTTTGTCATGTCAGTTGATTTTCTCTATTTTCACTAAGTTTCATTAAAGAATAATTTACATAAAATAAAATTTATTCTTTTTAAGTATACAGTTCAGTTTTAACAAATATTTGCAGTCATATAACTATTGTCTAGTCAAGATGTAGAACATTCCATGACCCATAAAAGCTACCTAATTTGCCTTTGCAGTAAACTTCCTGCTTCCATTTCTATACCCAGTCAATGATCTGATTTCTATAACTTTAGTTTTGTCTTTTCCAGATTGTTATGTAAGTCAAAACTGGCACCTTTCATTTAACCTAATTCTTCTGAGATTTATCCATGTTGTTTCATATATCAGTAATTTTTTTTCTGAATGTCTTTCCATTGTATGGAAGTAAAATAATTTATCATTTTACTAGTGATGGACATGTGAGTTATTTCCAAATTTTGCTTATTAAAAATACAGTTGCTGTAAACATTTGTATGCAGGTTTTTACATGGATGTATATTTTCATTCTCAGGAGTGGGATTGCTGGATCATATGATAAGTGAATGTTTAATTTTGTAAGAAACTGCTACACTGTATTCCAAAGTGGTTGTACCATTTTGTATCCCCATCAGATAAATATAAGGATTCCTATTGCTCTGCATCCTTGCCACTACTGGATACTGTCAGTCTTTTAAATTTTAGCCATTTTGTGGGTGTGCAGTGATACCTCATTATGACTTTAATTTGCATTTCCCTAGTGACTCAAAATACTATTGAGCCTTTTTTCATGTACTTGAGATGTGTATTTTCGTTGGTGAAATATGCACTCAAATATTTTCCCTTTTTATTAATGGATTTTTTGTATTAATATTAAATTTTAAAACTTCTTTATATATTCTAAATATAAGTTCTTTATCAGATATAAGTTTTGCAAATATTTCTCCCAGTATATAGCATGTCTGTCTGTTCATTTTCTTAGCATATTACAAAAAGTGGAAGTTTTAAGTTTTTATAAACTTCAAGTTATCAATTTTTCTTTTTTTATGGTTCATCCTTTTTCTATCTTATATACAAAATCTTTGGCTAACTCAAGATCAAAAAAATTTTGTTCTATGTTTTATTTCAGACATTTTATAGTTTGAGTTTTTAGATCTATGTTTTTAATGCATTTCAAGTTAATTTTTGTGTATAGTGCAAGTAATTGTTATTTATTTATTTGTTTATTTATTTAGCACATGAATTTGCAATTGTTCTAGCACTCTGACTTTAAAAGTCTACCCCCTTTTAAAAGGCTTATCCCCATTGAAATATCTTGGTCCCTTCAGTGAAAATCAACTGATAATGTATGTGTATATCTAATTTTGTTCTATTGATCTATCTGACTATCCTATGTCAATACCATACTGACCGATATCTGTAACTTTGTAGTACATTTTGAAATCAGGTAGTGTAATTTCTCCAAATTATTTTTATTTTTCAAAATTGTTTAGTCTATCCTAGGTCCTTTGCATTTCCACATAAATTTTAGAGTCAGCTGGTAAAGTTCTAAATGCTTTTGTAATTTTGCATGGGACTGCATTAAATCTTTAGATCAATTTAGAAATAATTGCTATCTCAACAGTATTGAACCTTCTGTTCATATACACAGCGTCTCTTCATTGACTTCAATCCTCTTTAACCCATTTCCCATTTGCCCCGAGAATAATCACCTGCAGCACTTGTGGCTGCAGACAGATAACTCATGGATTACAGTCCTAACCTTACCCCAAAGTTTACCACAAAATATTCTGCTTTTATTATTATTTTCGCATTGCTCTAGTATAGCGAGAGTTTTTGGAAACAAATGACATCATTCTATTTATAGCATTTTGTTTTTATAAAATACAGTAATTCTCGATTGCTGAAAATGTCAAATCCTAGAAAACAGCATTTCTAAGTGTGATGTTAAATTAATGGTGGCAGCAAGCTGCACTTTTTTTTTCTAAATGAGAAAAGGGTTAAGACCTCTAAGTAATGTTTTGTAGTTTTCAGTGTAGAAATTTTATGAATACTTTGATAGGTTTATTCCTATTTATATCTATTTAATTATACCTATTTATTTCATATTTTTGAAGCTATTTTAAACAATATTAAAAAGATTTCAATTTCCAGTTGATCATTGCTACTATTTAGAAACACAAATAATTTTTGTATATTGACCCTTGTATGTTAGTTTTCTAGGGCTGTAGTAACAAACTACTACAACTAGGTGACTTAAAACAAAAGAAATTTATTCTCTCACGTTTCTGAAGACTAAAAGTTCTAAATCAAAGTGCTCGCAAGATTGAATCCTTTTAGAGGCTCTGAAGGAGAATGTGTTCCGCACCTCTCTCCTAGCTTCAGGTGGTTGCCTGCAATCCTTGGCATTGCTTGAATTGTAGCTGCATTATTCCAATTTCTGCCTATATGGCATGTTGATTTCTTCCTCTCTGTGAGTCTCCGTGTCCAAATTTTCCCCATCTTTTAAGAACCCCTGTCTGGATTCAGGGCTCCCCTTAATCTCATGGCCTCATCTGAACTTGATCACATTTTCAAAGACCCAATTTCCAAACTATTTCGCATTCACAGGTACAGAACATACATTTTTTAGAGCACACAATCCAACCCATAACACTTTGTCCTGCAAGCTTGCTAAATTTACTTACTAGTTTACTATCACTTTTTTTTTTTTGGTAGGTTTTTGAGGTTTTCTATATAGATGCTGAATCAGTTTATTTTGACAAAACACCAGAGCCACATCCAAACAAAAGTCATTTATGTTAATCACTCCTCTGGTGCATCCACCATGGAATAAAAGCGTTTTTTTTTTTCTTCCTTTAAATTGTTTCTATTAATTACAGTTTTGATCAAAAAACTTTAATTTGAATTTCTCAAATTTTTTCAAGATTCTCTTCATAGAAGATGTTATTCAAATCATCACAGGCTTCCTCAACTGTTTAGCACAATAGAGAACTAGGGCGAAGTGAGTTGGGCACTTGCCTCAGGTACAAAATTTAAGAATGCACCAAAACCTTCAATAATCAAGATAAATAATATCTTGATGTAATATTTTTTAAATAAAAATTAACTCAAAAATCAACAATGAACAAAATATCAAAATTTTAAATAAAGATAAGATATTATCCTACACTTGCATGATTCTGCCTCTCTCAGCTCACGCTAATCCTGGCCTTGCTATTTAGATCACAATAAACTAGTCTTCACCAGTGTGAACTATTATGGGCAGACCAGTTATAGGTACCTGCTATGGCTTCAGGGGCTAACTTTGCTGAGCTTATTTATATCTGTTTTTATTTTCTACTGTCACCTGATTGAATCCTGTAGTTTAATTGTTTCTTAGTCTTCTATTCTTGAAGGAAATGATGTCTGTTGTGGTAGGTTCCATACAAACCCGGTTTCACGTTAAAGTCTCAATTGCGAGAGTCTACTGAACAATTTGAGGTTATCGGTCTAATTAACAAGGCACTCCCTTGTTCCATTTCTATCTTCCATGTGCCCTATCTCCCAGCCATGTGATCGTGCCCCAGGTGGACTGCTGGTTCAAAGTGAGCTTGCTCCATTTTCTTGCCTTCTAATACGGAATCTGGTTTCAAAACAATGTACTAAATGCTGTGTTGGGTACGAACTGCAGCATGTAAACTGTTATGCACCCACATTCAGCATGTGGCCTGAGACGCAGAAAAAGTTGGTTAGCAAGGTAAGAAGTTCGAAGCAGACAGGCAGAAAAAAGGGAGATAAAGAGGTAGAGTCCAGCCCGTGTTCCTAATAACTTTCCAGTTTATGCTTCCAATTCCTTCCTTAAACCCAGCTCTATTCTTCTTCTTATTCTGTTTTTTTAAAAATTCTATTACTACCACATCATTCATTTAACAAATATTGCTAACCCTACTTTTTCTTAAGGCACCTCCAATTAGTTTCTATTAATTGCAATTAGGGAACCTTGGCTAATATGCTTTCCTTAATTTCCCAAATTAAATGCTTTATCTCCTTTAGCACGCTAAGGAAACTTCCCCAAGCCACTCTTAGTTCTGTCACTGGTTAATGAAATCTTTTCCTCTAATAATACAGACTCCTTTCTCCTTTTTATCTCTCTTCCCCTTCTTCTTTCTTTTACACATTACCTTGATGTTCCTCACACTCACTATATTTACATTGTTCTCAAGTTTACTCTTCTATTATATTCTGTTTCTTCTCTGCACACTTTTTAAAAATTAAGTATCCATATCGCATAAAAGGTACAGAAGTCAGATTTGTTCTGATATTTTCCACTCTATTCATTATGCAAGGTCCAGTTTAAACTTCATTTCCACTATGAACTTCTGTCTTACCAATATCTTTCCTTCTCCTCCACAAAGAATATATATAAATCTATTAGAATATTTCTCTATTATATTTCCTTAGGGCAAGGGATAATACCTTATTCATTTGTACTTTATATTATTAGCACATAACCCATAGTAGGTAATTAGTAAGTGCTTGTTGAATGAATCAGTGAATGAATGAGCCAGTCCCAATTTTGCTACATATAAAATTGGGGGAAGTACCTAATGATCACAAACATCCCTTAAACACTGCGTTCTTCAGGGCTCTGTTTATCTAAGCCCCTTTCTGTTCCTAATTTACCATTTTTTGGATGATCTCAGATACCAGGTCTTCAGTCACCATCTACCATATGTCAGTCCCTCCTAAGTCTATATTTTAGTCTAGCTCTGTCTTCTGAGAGCCAAATCCATAATTCCAACTCCTAACTAGGTTTCTCCAGTGAGTGTTTCTGCAGGCATTTCAGAGTCAGTTTAGTCTGTGAAATCTTTATTCATTAACTCCTCCACCCACTCCATCCAAATCTCCTTCTTTTCCTTTTTTTCTTTCTCCTCTGATGTTCCCTAAACAGTGAATGGCAGTACTATCTAGTCAATTGAACAGATCTAATGTATCCCTAATACACAGGACATTGCCTAGCACCTACTAGGCACTCAATCAATATTTGTTGAATAAACAAATGCCTTTTACTTAAGATGGCCAAATCAATTGAAAAAGATAAATTTGGTAGTTACATTTAGAAAGGGTCTTAGATTCAATAGTAAGCTACTTCTCATCTTTCACTTTTGGTGTCTTTGGAATATCCAACAAATCAATTTCACTCATGAAATCTTAGTTTGTAATCAGATCTAGAGGGTAATTATTTGTCATCTTCCTTGAAACTGAAACCTTTTTCCCTAGATCTGTGGGACTCTGTACTGATGCTCTCTCTTGGACAGTCTCTATACAAGTGCCAACCTAAGTTTTTCCGCCTTCTAGAGATTCAGGATATTTTTTGTAATATGTTGGGAACAAGGCTCAGAACTAATTTTTAATTCTTTCTTCTTAGGGCTAATACTAGAGGCATCAATTCAAATGAAAGAGCAGGGGCTTTAGGAGTTAGATTGATGTGTTTGAATTCTGGCTCCTTAATTTACTAGCTTTATGACTTTGGACAAACTACTTAAGTTCCTTGAATATTTTTCATTTATAAAATGGAGACAATATTAGGCATAGAATAGGGTTATCTGAAAGTTGTGTATAATAAACTGAGCGTGGTCTCTGAAATGGAAGTCTCAATAAATGCGAGCTTCCTTCCCCTTCTTTGTTAGATGAGTGGTATTAAGTTACTTAACTTGACAGAGTATCAGTTTCCTCATCAGTAAATGAAATAATACTTATCCACAGGGTTGCTATGAAGACTAAATTAGTTATATTCACATGAAGTACATGGTTGTTTAAGAAATATTAGATTCCTTCCTTTTTTCCTTCCCAGTAAGGCACTGGGAAATGCCTGACTGTATTTTGAGTCTGTTAAAACTTCCAGTCAACATTAAGGCTCTTGTTAGACTATAGAAGACCTCAGAAGATATGAACATGGAGGAGTATTATTGCCTTGCTCACCTGCATGATTCAGTGCTACTCAACAACAGTAATTATAAGAGGAAACATATCATCTTCGTTATGTGACATATGTGAGCCTAGTTTCTGTTATCAGATTTGCCTTGGGGGTTTTTCTTCATGGTGTTTTTAACCAATGGGAAATTACTAATGCCCTGAAACTCTCATTGGTTACTTGTGGGTGTACACATTTTCCGATTGGTGTAAGCATCAGTCAGTTTTCATCCTCTTATTAGCAGCAGTTTAGTTACAGATCAATTAAGCATCAACTAATTTGGGCTAAATCAAGATATCTCAGTCATATGGAGGACTCTATTCCTTCCTCTTTCCATTCTTCACAGTGACCCCTGTTCACTCTGCACCCCAAATAGACCAATGGTAGCCCATTCTCTTTAAATGACCAGAAAATTGAGCTTTCTGTAACTAACATCTACATCAAAAGTAACTAGGTAACAAAAACTACTTGTATTTCTTTAGGAACATATAACTCTAGTAATGAGGGAACTGATAAACCTTCAGTGAGGATGTTTGTATAATGATGTGAGTTGGGCATTTAGAGGCAGGTTTTTCTAGCAGGTGCCACACACTGAGATGATAACCATTACAAAGAACTCTGCCAGGATGAGTTGATAAATGGATGACTCTCACCAAATCTCTGACTTTATTATGACATACTCTGTTCCTCATCAGTTTACTTTACCTGGTTGCCTTAAAAGCCTCACCACTTGAATTTCTCTGAGTGCATCAGCAAAGCAGAATGGTAGAGGGGGCTTGACTAGTAAAAGAGGTAGCAGAGCAGAGGCCATGGGGGATGGGAATTTCCTAGTAAGACACTTTCAGAATTTGGAAGCAAACAATTTATTGCCCAAACCTTCCATTTCCTTGATAGATTGCTGTTGGCATCAATGTTATTGCAATAAATAAACAAACAAGCAAACAGATAAATAAAATAAAAATGAATTCTCGTTTCTTAGAAAAAAATCAGTGAGGCAAATACAGGGCATTCAAATGCATCAGAGGGAAGGAAAAGAAGAGAAAACATGCACTTGGCAAGAATTCAGAGATAGTCAATTGTCTTTATTGAAATGGCATTGAATTAAAAACTCAAAGGAGGTAGTGGCATCTTCTTTAGTAGAGACATAGAAACAAAACAACAACAAAAAAAACCCCAGGCTATTAAAAAAATTTTAAAAAATGTATTCAAGGTTTCTTGTTATTTATTTCGTCTTATCTCTAAACTAAGAAATCTATGCTTGATACTGAAACAAAGCAAACATGCTGGCCACAAACCCTGGCCGTTCTGAATCTCTTTCAGAAAGGCAAGGCCGTCATCACCACAACCCCTCCCTCCCAGCCTCCACCCCCATCTCTTTCTGGTTCAAAGTCCTGACTCTTTGCGTGGGTTGAACACGTTCCCCAAGCTCTTGTTTATTCAGAGCTTGGACTTCCGTAATGAGCAGCATTTCTCCCTATGATGAAAGTCAAAAATGGGGTTCAGGGTAAGAACAATTAGAAACTTGAATTACTCTTCAGACAGCTCACAGTAGAAGCTACATTCTTATTTTTATAAGGAATTAGCTACAGACTGGGTAGCACTTGTCATACTTTGAAACATTTCCTGTGTCTTTCTGGCATAACTATGCTCTTGTTAGAATGCCGGAGCTTCTCATACTCCTGTTCCTTCTCCCCATTTCTCTCTTCATTCTTTTATTTATTTTTTTTTTTTAGCTTGCCAATTCCAGCACCTTCACATACATTACCCCGTCCTTTCATCTCCAGGATGACCCGAAATGACCTTTCGCTTGGCACGAGACGTGATTCAACTGATAATAAAAGACTTAGGGGGTGGGGACAGCAGTGGCTGGCTGCGCTGGGCTGAAGAGGGCGGGAGTAGAAGCAGGGAATATCAATTTAAAGACAAATGCTGATGCTTTTTTTTTTTTTTGCTGTGCCATTTACTGCAATTAATTTTCCACATATCGCCTATTAGACGAAGGGGGAAAAATTTTTTAAAGCATACCACCCTCTTTTTTTAATCGGAGATCCTCCATTCCGAGAAGGCTGGGGAGGAAGCGAGAAGGGGGAGAGGGAGGGAGGCAGGGAGAGGCTGGCACCCAGCAGGGAGGCCGACTCAACGCTGGAATGTGGGGTCGGCTGCCCGGCAGCTTTCTTTCTGCCTGGGTGTTTGCAGCTGGGAGCTTTTTTCCAAAGCTATGGCTCTTGGCTCCTGCTAAGATTCTTGCACACAGTCCTCTTCCATTTTACATCCGCTGCCTTTGAGGAGCTGGGCCTTTTCCCAGAGGCTTTATTTCTTTGTTTTTTTTTTTTTTTTTTAGGAAACTAATTTTCACTAACTCTAGAACTCCAAATAGAAGCCCATGGTAAATCTCATTGATATTCATTCTCATTCATTTCTCATTCTCTCTCAAAAAAAAAAAAAAAAGAACAAACTATTTGGATACTCAGCTGAGATTGCAGGAGTTGCCACAGCAACAGCTCTGAACCTTGCACACACAAAAAAAGCCTCTTATTGTAGAGTGGCCTGCCTTCTAAAAGCCCTCCTCTTTAAAGAGACACTGCTGGTGATACTCTATCAGATTGGGATGTGTATGCATTGACATATCATGAACACCATTTGAAGAGACAAATGCAAGGGTTTGCTTGGGTGGTTCTCAGAATATTTTTAGCCAAGCTTGATTAGATGAGATGTGAAAAGAGAAAAAATGGAATTATGAAGTCACTGGGAACCTGAGATTAGAGA
Organism: Pteropus medius; assembly: GCF_902729225.1. Lineage (NCBI taxonomy): Eukaryota > Metazoa > Chordata > Mammalia > Chiroptera > Pteropodidae > Pteropus > Pteropus medius. The sequence continues at coordinate 5,285,798 of NW_024345861.1, read as the reverse complement.
ACTTTTTGTCCAAAGGTTTGTGAAATGCTAGAGCATATAAAGGTGTCCTGTCCCTTCTGGGAGTTGTGACAGCTTGCATGTATGCTGACTGGATTGATTATGCAGCTATCCTGTCGCCCTTTCCTCTCTTGCCACAGGAAACTTAAACATGAGGTGCTGTCAGCTCAGAGAGGTGAGGAACTCATCCTCTGGGATCTGGGAAGAAAAGTTCCATGAAAAAGCAAGAGGTTTGCTCCACAGTCCTTTTCTAGTTTCATACCTTCTGGCTTTCCTCGGAGGACATTAACTCATTAATTCATCACAGACATCTTGAATATTGGCTCTATGCTAGGCACTATAGTTATAAGGTTGCAGGAAAAAAAAAAAACAACACTCCAAGCTTGCAGACCCTCCAGAAGCTTATAGAAAGAAGTGGAAAGAAAAAAAAATTTAGAAGAGAAGAAATAACTATACAGTCCTAGAAGTTCCATTACAGCCACCAGCGTGACTCCCATTAGTTCTTTAATTAAAGGCGGTAACTCCTGTAAAATGCCTGATGAAATGCTTTTCCTTCTCTTCTCCAATCAGTATTCCTCTCCTCTTCCTCTTATATAGGAAAAGAATTGCCATTCTGGAACAGATGAGTGCCAGGAAACTGGCCTTGAGAACCACTTAAGGGCACTACTGCCATCTTTGATGAGATTTTCAGCCCAGTTTCTTTTTAACCTGGTGTAGAGAAGGAAAGGAACTAATTTACTGAGTACCTTCCACATGTCATACATTATTCTGATGTATCACACCTATATTCGATTGAGTCCTCATGCAGTCTTTCTCACCTGGTACCTGGTTTTATCTGAACCACAGAATAGAGAAAATGATTTGAGTTGACTATTTTCTCAATTATCCCAAGGATGGTAAATAATTAGTACCATTCTAAATGCATGGAGAGGAACTGATTCATTATATACAATGGATACTTTCAGATAGGCTTAATTCTTTCCCAGAGTCCCTCTTGAGAAAGTTATCCTAATTTAACAGATGAGGAAGCTGAAGTTGTTCAAGATCACACAGCCAACAGTAATGATACTAAGGATGAGAAACTTTCCTTTCAGACAAAATTTACAATCTTTCCAGATTGCTTGGATAGCTTGCACTATTAAAAACAATAGTCAAAAATTCTAAATTTGGCTATTAAAAGAAAAAAATAGACTGTTGGGGTTAAAATTTTAGTGATTTATTTAAAGTCATAACTGACATAAATTTAGTTTGGAAGCTGTACAAAGATAAGAATTGAGTCTTTTTTTCTCTAATACTATTTCTCTTGGAATTATCTTTTGCATTAGGCAAAGAATTTCACCAAGGAAGACATTATTCAAAGTGACAGGAATACCTTGTTTTTAACTCAAGACATGACCATGCACTCTAATCATTCACCAGACTTGACCTCACACGACTTGTAAAATCAAATCTCTTCTTAAAGGCTCAAGGCCTTGTCATTGAAATAAAAAACTGAGCCTCTAGCTCAGGACCATTCCAAAAGAAGGGCTGGTTAACTCCCGTGATCAACATCGGCATGTTTGGCAAAAGCAAATGCTTTTCAAGAGACAATAGTAATTTCTAAGAGTTTTTCTGTGAACTTCATACAGTAGGCTCTCAGTTCAGGTTCTGCAACCGTGGGCAAATTGCTCAATTTGTCTATTCTTTATTTTCATCTGAAAAGTGGATTAATAGTATTTATCACATGAGATCATGGTAAGGGTTCCCCTGAAATTAAGCGTGCACATCACTTAGCACAGTGCCAAGCTCATGTGCAGTGCTATTTATTATGCTAGCTATTATGTTAATGATTACCATCACTTTTATTTGTATTGTAACTGATTGATTAAAGTGGATGAAGTGTAATTGATTGATTAAAGTAGATAGTTGGCATAGCTGTAGGAAGACTGTGGAGGGGAAAATGGCAGACAAGAAAGCGGGAGAGGATAAGCCTGAGAAGCCACAGAGAGCTGGAGCCGCACAGGACCAATAGAGGAAGCAGGAAAACCTGAGAACACTGACTGTTTCTTCCAGTAACAGAAGGAAAGTTCCAGTTACAGCATGCGATGGGCTAAAGAAGAAGCTGCAGACCTCCCAGTGAAGCCTACAAAGATCTCCACATCTGGATTTGCCATTAGCAATTAGATAAGAAAGAAAGCTTCAGCCAAAGCATCAAACTTAGATCAAGTATGCCTAAAGAAACTGTTACAACTCTTGTTCCAAAAACTTTTCAGTCGCAGTTGCTTTTAATGAAGGTGAAAATAGTGAACCGAAAGAAATGGCTCTAGAAGCTAAGATGAGGATGAAGAATATTGAAAGGGATACACCAACATCAGTAGGACCAAACTCGTCCAATAAAGGAAAGCATGGGTTTTCTGATAACCAGAAGCGATGGGCATGAAATATAAAATCTCATCTTGGAAATGTCCATGACCAAGACAATTAAATGATTAAATGATGTATTTTGAAACTGGGGTGTGGGATAGGTATAAGGTTAAAAGGAACAGTTTCCTTTTTGAAGAATGTAGTAAGACTATCTTTGGAACAGCCTTTTTTTTTTTTTTTTAAGAATTGATCGTTACACTAATAAATGAGAGTTTGATATTAGGTAATTTATGTTTTATATATAGGTTTCAAGACATTTGCTAATTTTGTAGTTTCATGTGATTTGTTTCCAAAAGTTACAGATAATTTTAAAAAATCAGATATAGTACTTTTTTAAGAATTGCATTTTTTAAAATACAACTATTAGTACATTAAGACTGAAGGAAAAGTTATTGTTTGTTTAAACTGCAAGTATTCTCTAACTTAACTCCCTTATTAACCTAACCTGTCTGGCTTCCAGAAACAGTCTTATAGAGAAGGGAGTATTTTATTGCAAGAAAAATGTTACTGGACTATTGACTGAATATAAATTAGATAAAATTAAAATATAGCTTTTTTTTCTAAATGGGCATTTGTTTTGTTTCAAGTCTTAAGCTAGATACAGATACTTAGCTCTTTCAAAAAAATTTAAAATTTTTATGTAAACTGTTAAGTATTTGAAATAGCCCACTTCACCTTAATGAGTCTTATGTCTACCTTCACTAGTCTTCAAGAACAACTATTTGCTACCAAAGTAAATCAGTATTTCGAATGTGCTTCTCGGTTTTTGTTATTAGCTAGTTCTTGTAAACACTTCCATCAGACCTTGAGGCAAGTCATAAGAAAGCTGTTTCTTTTAAAATACAAACCACAACCAAAACATTTAAATATACATAATAATTATTTGATTATTTTTATTTTTTAAAAAGTAACAAAACCAAAAAAAAGCAACATTGTATGAAGATGGAAAATGAGAACAATGAATTTTTCTGTAATTTCGTCAAAACATTTAAGATACTAACTTGTGAAATCCAATTTGAATATATTACAGAAATAGTTATTTAGTTCAACAGTATGGTTTAAGTGCATACATATTAACCAACGGCCTCTCAAAAGCGCATTTTAGGTACCTAAATGAGAAGGAATAGGGATGGGACTGGCCACCACCTAGTTCAGATGCTTTCAGAGGAGGAGATGAGAAACTTTTGCAACCGCAAAACTTCCCGAGACAGAGTATCCCCACAGCTGCATGAGCACACAACTGAATTGACTGACCTCTGTAAGACCTCCCTGTGAGGAGGTAATGAGCAGCACTGCCATCTTGGGCCTGCCCAGCGTGCACCAGAACCTGGGCATGGACTTCATATGCACAAGTATCATAACCAGGAAGAAAGAAGAGGATCGCCCCAGCTGATGTCAAGCCCTTCCTCACTGTGACCTGTGTAATGTCCCTAGCGGCATTTTTTTTTTTTTTTAGCGGAGCCAGTTGGAGAACTCCTCTCACCATGCCATGCTCTCTCCCTGTGCTGGGGCATAAGCTCCAGTAAACCTTGTCTGAGTTTCTGGTTTGGCCTCTTGTCAGCTTCTATTACATAAATCATCTAAGAACCCAAGGTCAATAACAAAAATAGAAGGAAAGAAAATGCATCTTTAAACATTTAATGGAATCTTTGACCACGTATATTTTGTTAGAGCTGTGTCATTTATGTTTTTTACCCCTCTATTTTTGTATTGTACATGAATTCTATTTTTTCATTTTCTTAAAAAAGTTTTTAAAAAATTAGTTACTTTTTTATGGTGATATTGGTTAATGAAATCCGATGTTTCAGCTGTACATTTTAATAATAGGCATATGTATATTTACATTGTGTGTTCATCTCCCATAGTTAGATTTATTTCTGTCAGCACATATTTGACCCCTTTTACCCCATCTACCTCCCACTTCTTACCTCTCTCTTACCTTCTGGTAACCACTAGTCTATTGTCTATGTTCATGAGTCTTATTTGTTTGTCCTGTTCATTTGTTGCTTTTAGGTTTATATCCCACATATAAGTGATGTCATGTGATTTTCAACTTTTTCTGTCTGGCTTATTTTGCTTAGCATGATTATCTCGAGGTCCATCCATGTTGTCGTAAATGGCACTATTTCATCTTTTCTTATGGCTGAATGAATTCTATTTTAATGTGGCAATTAAACACATCTTTAAAGGCACAGTCATAGATAAAAAATGCAGTACAATTTCTTTGAAAACTCACAATGTTATATTTGCAGACAGCTTCAGACTGTCTTAATGGTGATAACTTCTTGCTCAGCTCTTTTAATAGGTAATAACTCCAGAGAAGCAGCCGATATAGATTTCTAACACTTTGTTCACTTGAAGTTCAGAGTAAGCCCCAAGTAAAACGATGGAAATGTATATAGAACTATTTTTTCTTACATGATTTAATTATATCAAGATACTCGAATTTAATTTGCTTTAATGTAGGCAAACTTTTCATGTTTGTCCATTTTACTGTTTATGTTAAAATAAAATCCCTCTCTTACAAATTCTGTTCTTAACTCAAATGAAATATTAACCTAAGGTCAAAATAGGAGAAATGACTGAGATCGATGTCCTTTCTAAAATACTAATAAATTTGTCAAACTCAATAGTGTTCTTATTTTCTATTCCTAAATAAATAATTAAGTAAATGAATGAATGAATGAATGAATGAATGAATAAATAAATAAAATGAAGTAGAAAGTTAGTACTTTATTTCTCACGCCTACTCTGGTGGTAGGTTTAAGCTACATCATGAGGCAGATAAATTTTTCTTTCTGAAATCTTTGTTTTCCTCTCATCATCATACAACTTCTCTTGATTTTAGACATCCAATCATCTTTGCATTTCTCCCTTCTTCCTTACTTAGCCTTCTCAAACAAAACAAAACCTCTTGCTCCTAAAATGGCTCTGTTACAAATAATTTATACAAGGGATTAGCAACATTTTTTTTCCTGTAAAGAACCAGATAGTAAGTATTTTAGACTTTGCAGCCTATACGATCTCTATTGCAATTGCTCACGTTGGTTATGGTTGTGCAAAAGAAGCCACTGACAAATAAATGAGTGTGAGTGTTCCTATAAAATTTTATTTATCAACATTTAAATTTGGATTTCACATATTGTTCACATGTCAAAAAATTTTTTCAAACATTTTTTTATGGTTTGGAAATGTAAAAACCACAACTGGTTCCTGGGCTGTGTGAAAACAGGCAGTGGGTCCAAGTTTGCTGAACCCCAATTTATACTTAACATGACTTTCATTCACTATGATACTCTCAGGAATATTTGCATCTTATTTTCTTCAAGTTCTAGAAGAATATACAGAAAACACATCTTTGAGGGACCATTGCTTTCATGGGTATACACACAATGGCAGCTTGCCCTCTAGGTTCTCTGTGGGAAGGCTGGCTGGCACAATAAGACCCAGCTTGGCCAACTCAAGGTATTCATTTGTGGAAAAGTGTCAAAGCACCTTGGAAGAGGCAGTAAAAAGAGCATCTGCCATCATGTTAATCTTGGCTTCAACCAAATTTGGATTCTTAACCCCTCAGTAGTATTCTTTGACTATCGATTTTCCTAACCATAAAAGTAGAAATAATAATGCCTACTCTGAAGAGTTATTGTGAGAGTAAGTTATATAGATGCTCTATGTGACAATATATATTAAGAGGATGATGACTAGAACATAATATACATTATGTAAAAGTTTGAAGAATATTAATAGGCACTCAGCTCATGTTTCCTTCAGTCATTTATCAGCAAGGGCAGTAGGGGTCAAATCCTGGCTGTTGTGAAATATAAAAGTAGCAAGGTTGAATATGGTGGTACTTCTGGTATTTAAAAAGAAATCTTCTGATCTTTTCCAGGGTATATGTGGGGGCTGATGAGCAGACAGACCTAGGACATTTTTGGCAAAGAAAAAAAATAGATTATTTGACATAAGTGAAACTCAAGCTTGTAGAAGCAATGGCTCTGTCATGAGGCTTGAACTTAGCTCAAGATGACATTGGTTTCTGATAGAACAAATAAGGTGCCAGGGCCATTTTTGAAATGCCATCTTCAGGCAGAATGAGACATCAATGGTTGGTTCCTACATCAATCAAGGCTCTTTGAAAGGAGAATCAGGGCTGTTTGAGAGAGTCTGCTTGCTCAGAATATAAATCACTGATTAGGGATATAGGTAAGATTTTCTAAAATTTTAAAAATTCCTACATAAGTTCTATAAACACAGTAAATTATCATTGTTTCTACAAATTATTTAAAATTACAAGTATGTAGAATCATTTATATGAACTTGTCATAATACATTTTTTGAAAAGGGTGGATCTTCATAAGGTACATAAATGTTTAATCACTATGTTGTACACCTGAAACTAATATAATATTGTACATCAACTGTAATTTTAAAAATACTTTAAAAATGTTTAAGAAACAAAAAATAAAAAGTTCCTCCCAAAATACATAAATAAAAATTATTGATCATGTGAAATCTTGTAATGTCACAAATCATATGGACATAATGTGTTAGCTTGAACTGTAATGCAACCTTAGACTAGTACTAAATTAATTATTACAGAAACTCTGGATATATGGGCAATTTTTAAATATGAAGATGAAAATGTTAGTTACTAATTTTTATAATGCTAACTACACTAAAACTATAGTTTTAATTGTCCTTTCTCCTATTTTACATATAAATGATATATCATAACAGGATATACAAATGTCTTTAAGTGAGGTAATGTGTATGCTTATTTTACCTTAAAATTTGTCAAAATGATATAAAACGTGTGTGGAAAATTAACTAGACTGTTTTTGGTTGGTGTCTTCCAGTTTTCTCTTACTTTAGCAAGAGAGCAATTAATATAAATCGCTGAGATAATACTAGGTACAATTATTTTGGATAAATATAAATATGTATACAAAATTATAACTGGTTTGTTTGCTTTTTAAGCAAATCATTACAATTTATTAGGATGGTAAATTCAGTTATATACACACATACATATGTGTATATATATATTGTTTTGTTTTATATGCTGATAAAGTTGAAAGATTTAGTTAAAATAATCTATTTTCACAGTTTTATATTCATTATATATAAATACATGCATATAAAGGCACATTAAGATTAATTTTAAAAGTTTAAAGATAAAAAATATAATAAAAGACTAATGCTAAGGCAAATTCTAAATGTTAAAGGTCCAAGGTTTGTAATGTTGGCACATATTTGAAGGAAGCACTGAATTATTTTTTTAAAAATGTTATCCACAAAGTTGGCTCAATGTTACACAAAAAGGAAGAGGCTTGTGAATCTTTTACTACAAATAGATGCATATGGATGATATATGTATATGTTTTAATATATATATGTAAATATATCAAATTATTCTGTGTTCAGATAACAGAGATTCCTTTTCATTGCTAAAATATTCTATTAAATCAAAATTTTTTGGCTTATTTTGAATTATTTTGACAAAAATTTCCCCTTTTGTTGACAAAAGTTAAATTTCTAATAGTCTTTGTTAATTTTTCTCGTGAGTGTAAAAATATTAATTAATATTTTTAATTAATTTTTGCTTTTGGATATGATGATTTATCTTTCTAATTTGTTTCTTTCGACATTTCTTCTTGATTTTAGCTTTCCAAGGTAAAAATCTCCAAATCGGAAGAATCCAACTAAGATACCTTTTAAACAAAATTTATCTTTGGTTTTCCTGTTGTGATCTCTGAGTACCTCAAAGATTATCTTCTTCACCTTATAAATGGAAGAGTAGTATTAAAAATTAGGACCTTTTGTATGAGCTTTCCTTAGTAATCAATATTTTTAAGAAATAGAGCTTGAGAACAAAGGTGTATTTTTGGAGATTTCCATTTTTTAAGACCTCACAAGAAAAGTTTATTACTTAAGCTTAATCCCTAAGTTTTTTTGATACCTGATGATTTCTGAATTGCAAACTTCATCTCCTCATGCTGTACCACCCTAGATAAGTGGTCCAACACTATCTTGTACTATTTGATAACCCCAATGCAGTATTTTTTTTTTTAAAAAACAGATCATTAGATGGCCCCTAATATCCACTGTAGAATTTATAGCATAAAACTCTATTGACAACTATCCACAAATTGGTCATAGATCTGCTATCTTACTAAACTGAGGCTTGCATTCCATATAGTCTCTGATATCATCCATGATTTGTTTTGGGCCATGAATTTTTTTTTTCTCAGAAAAAGAGATCTTTAGATAATTTAGTTTAAGGAGGAGAAAAACTTGGTATCATTTAGAATTCAAATCTTTTATCAACTGAAGGGGGACTCTGGACTACCTTCTGTTTTAAGACCCTTTATTTTGTTTTACAAGAATCTCTCAAAGAACAGGAGAAGTAGACAATATCACAGTGACTGTGGATATTCTTGCCTAAGAGGCTCATGAAATTTGACAGATGGGTAGTTTAAGATAAATATATAATAATGGCCCTCTCGAGGTAAAATACGTCTTATGAGAACATTATACTACCTATCTCTCCATAGACCTCTCTAGTATCTTTAATATTACTAAAAAGATCTAAGGATCAAAGAAATTATAAAGTTAGGTAAATTGGTTAACACCTCCATATCTGGTTCTCTTCGAACTAGTGATGGAAACTCTTAATTTAATTTGAGTTCTTGTGGATTCTAGCTTGAAAGTGAATTATACACTTTAATTATATTCTTTTTCTTAGTATTTGTCCTAGTTACAGCGCTCAAGTATATGATCACCAGAATCTTGAATGCTGTAGTGCTCCAGTTTCTAAGAAAACAAAAACCTGACAAGTTGGAATAACTACCCCTGGAAACTCCATAAAACACCTAAGCAGACCTGGATTGACAATGTCCACAAACACGAGCAATGACCAACACTGGGGACTTAGAAATAAAACCAAAATACTTTCTTGTTCCTGTGCTAAGTAGTTCTGTGATCAAACATATTTTAACATTTTTGTGCTAAACAATAATGGAACCAGAAAAAAATAACTTATTTCAGGTAATACTTGCCTCTAGAACATAAGGTTTTTGACCAACTAAAATAGTTTATCAAAATGAACAGATTGCACAAGGCACAAAGGTCACATATTGTATAATTTCATTTAGAGGAAATATACAGAATAGGTAAATCCATAGTCAGAAATCCCTTGGGGTATGGGAATGGGAAGCAAGTGCTGTGAGTATGAATTTTTCTTTCTGTTTTGGAATTAGATGGAGGTGGTGATCTCATAACATTATGACTGTACCCACTTAATTGTTTGTTTTAAAATAGTCAATTTTATGTTACACAAATTTCACCTAAAAAGAAGCCAAAACACAAAACTAAAAGGTTATTTATTAAGGCTTATTTTAAGAACCTTGACTTGCTGTGTCTACCGCTGCACAGCTATTGTCCTAAACTTTGCCCATTCTCAACAAGTTTCATACCTTCTAAAACCTGCCTTAAAATAATGCAACCTGGGCTCTTAATCCTTACAAATATTACTCCTAATAACTCCATTTGAGACATTCTTTGTCTTGTTTACTGTAGTCATTCTAATAAACTTAACTTTACTTCATCCATTGATTTTTCTGGTGGTCTTTTGGAAGGTCAACATGATGAGTAAAATCTCTTCCAGGAATTAAAAAAACAAATCACATTTTTTTTTTTTTTATCTTCAGCATTAGCTATGTAGCAGCTTTATGATTACAGGTAAACATACGATTGGAGCAGGTCTTTACATAGTGGCCAGAGGTAAAAAGGTTAGTTCTGGCTCTCCAAGACAAGAGACAGCAAAGATTAGGCATAGCCATGTGCCCATGTTTAATATAAGTTTACAGCTATTTTGGTGGCCAAATAAGGAGTCAAGAGCTCTTGTCTCAGGATTTATATGAACATGCCAATGGCTAGAGGAAAAGCCCAGAAAAGGTAATGTCTAAGGCTCACTTTGGGTATTAGAAGCCAAGCTTATAGAGAAATCAATTTTAGACCAACTCTATTGGGAAAGACCGACATTAATGTACTTATTGCCTTGATCTAATTTGGCTCAAGAAAAAGACAGCACTAAGCCTATATATGAAGAGTCTCAGTAGCTGTAGATGACTAAAATTGATTTTTAAAAAAATTACATGCATGTGTGTATTTATTGTTTGGAATGACTTATTAGGTATCTATTGCCATACAAAAAAATTACTTCGAAACCTAGTGGCTTAAAATAACACATATTCATTATCTTATCATTTTTGTGAGTTAAGAATTCAGGTATGCCATATCTGGTCCTCTGCTTCGGGATCTCTCAGAGGCTGCAATTGAGATTGCAGCAGTCACCTCAAGTCAACTTGGGAAGTACTGCTTTCAAGCTTATGTGACTCTCGATAGGAATAAGTTCCTCAGGGGCCATTGTACAGAGGCTAAATATTTAATATATACATTGATTTTTAAGGTTCAAGACTTGTTTGAAAGTATTATTTTTCTCAGATAGAGTGCCAGATAGTTTTGAAACAGAAGTATCTGAAAAGTTATGGTGCTCTGTAAGTATTTACTGTTTCCCTTCAAAACGACAAAGCTTGTGTTGTCATCAGCCTTGTTCCAATTAATTAACTGGGCTTTGAGACTTCTTCTTGGAGCAGCTTCACTGAATGAGTCAAGTGTTTTTACAATTAGCAAAAGCATCTCAGAGTGAGAAATCATGGTGTTTGCTTCAGAAACAGGAGGGATTATTGTATTTTCCTTCCATCTGATATTGTCTAACATTAAAAACAGAAATTTGGTTTGACCTACCTGGTAGATTATCAACAGATATTAATTCATTCTCTTTTGGAGATGGAACTCTTTGGTGAATACAATGTGTATTCTAATAGATCAGGAATTAGAAAAACAATTACAAGACCAAGGCATAGAAAACAATTATGTAATGTATCTAGGATGTACTTTAAGACAACTTTTCAATATTATCTTTGCAAAAATTGAGGCACAGAGAGCAGAGTTTTTTTTTTTTTTTTTTTTTTAGTTAAAAGAATATAAAGCTAGTTAAAGGAATGTTCTTGATCTGGTCTAATTCTACACTACAAGTGTTATTAATGGAAAGTGCACTGAATTAAGAACAAAATTCATATTCCATAAACTTTGTCTATTTTGTTCCCTATAGTATTCTATATCTGAAACTGGAAACCTATACCTGAAACTATACTTGGAATTATATATCTGTGATACTTGTTTAATGTATAAACAAATGACTGAAATCCTAGTTCTGTGACGTACTGGTCTAGTGACTATGAACAATTTATTTCCCTTCTCTGAGCTTTAGTTTCTTCATATTTAAAATGAGAGTTTTGGTCTCGTTAATCTTTAAAATTCCTTTCAGCTCTAAATTTCTATGATATAATAATAATAATAATAATAATAATAATAATATAATGATGATGTTAGTTGAGTACTCTTTGTGCTTTGTACTTTGATTTACACAATAATGCCATTTAACTCTTAAAACCACTCCACGACAACAAACTTATGTGGAAAGTAGCTACTAGCTAATGGTTATTTTGATCTTATTCAGCACCAGATGCTATTTTTAGTTCATTTTAATACTCATCTCTATCCAATGAGGTACAAAGAGGTTTAATTCATTCAAGGTCACATAGATAGTAAAGGATGGAGCCAGAACTTGAACTCAAGTGGTCTAATTTCAGAGCCCAACTACTTAATCATGTTGTTTTAAGGTCAAGTATAACATGCTATACTGATGTTTTATGCCTATTCTGTTCAGTTAAACCTGAGTTTGGGCTTCTTTATAGCTACCACCATCTTTTTTATTTCTTATTCATAAAAATTATTTGCACCCCAATACAGTAGCTTTTAAATTTATTTCCACCATAGTCCCAAGCATGTCTTAAATTGCTAAAAGCTGCTGATTAGATAAGTCAGAATTCTATGATACAGAAACACAGAAACACAGAAACACAGTGAGCGAGCAAGTCAGAAACAATGGCTGTGAGTTGCCTCACATGTGCTCCAAACTTTTCAGTATAAAAATGGATGCTCCTTCATTTCCACTTCTGAAATCTCATGCAAATGTCTCCCTGTAACTATACAGGAAAAAGAATTCTAGGAATTATACCTCGTACAAACTCACCGCAGTTTGCCCCTTGTCAATGTGACATCTTTAATGCTACTTTACTTCCAAATAAAGACCACAGCAAAATATTTGATCTGCTAATTGGTTGTGGTGCTTGGACTTGTCCCTTAGGTAAGTATAGGCTGGCTGAAAGTGTTCTGCTGCATGTATGGATTGCCAGCCTCAGGGTCATGGCGGCCAGCTGCCTCTGCTATGTATGCAATATACTGCTGTAACATTATGCCACCTGCTCAGTGTAGGCAGGTTAAGTGACCAGTTCAAAACTTACAAGGAGTGAGCCTACAGAGCTTAACCTGGGAGTAAGAAGTCCTGGATTCTAGTCTTTTTTTAAATTACAGTTGAAAATATTATTTTATTTTAGTTTCAGGTATACAACATAGTGGTTAGACATTTATATAATTTATGAGATGATCCTCCTGTTAAGTCTAGTACTCACCTGGCACCATACACAGTTATTACAATATTATTGACTATATTCCCTATGCTATACTTTACATCCCCATGATTATTTTTTAACTACCAATTTGTACTTATTAATAGCTTCAACTTTTTAACCCACCTTCCCACCCCCACTGCCATCTGGCAATTATCAGTTTGCTCTCTGTATCTATCTGTTTCTGTTTTGTTTGTTTGTTTATTTTGTTCTTTAGGTTCCAAATATGAGTGAGATCATATGGTATTTGTCTTTGTCTGACTTATTTTACTTAGCATTATACCCTCAAAGTCCATCAATGTTGCTGTAAAAGGTAAGATTTTATTCTTTTTTTTATGGCTGAGTAATATTCCATTGTATATAAGTACCACTTCTTCTAATCTTCTATTGATGGACACAGGTTGCTTTCATATCTTAGTTATTGTAAATAACACTGCAATAAATACAGGGGTGCATATATCTTTTGTAATTAGTGTTTTGGAATTCTTCAGATAAATACACAGAAGTGGAATTGATGGGTCATAAGACAGTTCTATTTTTAATTTTTGAGAAACCTCCCTACTGTTTTCCATAATGGCTTTACCAATTTGAAATTCTATTAACAGTAAATGAGGGTTCTCTTTTCTCCATATTCTTGCCAACACTTTTTTGCTGATTTATTGATGATTGCCATTTTGACAGGTGTGAGATGATATCTCATTGTGGTTTTAATTTGCTTTCTCTGATGACTAGTGATGCCGATCATCTTTTCATATGTCTATTGGCCATCTATATGTGTTCTTTGGAGAAATGTCTGTTCGGGTCCTCTGTCCATTTTTAAATTGAATTGTTTGAGGGTTTTTTGTGTTTTTTTTTGGTGTTGAGTTGTATGAATTCTTTATAATTTTTGAATATTAACCCTTTATCAGATGTATCATTGGTGAATACCTTCTCCCATTTAGTAGGTTGTATTTTTGTTTTATTGATGGTTTCCTTTTCTGTGCAAAAACTTTTAGTTTGATGTAGTCCCATTTCTTTATTTTTTCTTTTGTTTCCCTTGCCCAAGGAGACATATTACAAAAATAGTACTAAAAGCAATGTCAGAGTTTGCTGCCCATGTTTCCTTTTAATAGTTTTATGGTTTCAGGTCTTATATTTAAGTGTTTAATCCATTTTGAGTTTATTCTTCTATATAGAGTAAGAAGGTGGTCCAGTTTTTTTTTCATGTATTTGTCCAGTTTTCCCTATACCATTTATTGAATAAATTGTCTTTACCTTGATGTGTGTTCTTGCTTCCTTTGTCATAGATTAATTTATCACATAGGGGTGGGTTTATTTCTGGGCTCTCCATTGTGTTCCATTGATCTATGTGTCTGTTTTTATGCCAATATCATGCTGTTTTAATTACTACAGTTATGTAGTATAGTTTGATATCAGGTATGGTGATACCTCCAACTTTGTTCTTCTTTCAGAAGATTGTCATGGCTATTTGGGATCTTTTATGGTTTTATATCAATTTTTTAGATTATTTGTTCTAGTTCTGTGAAAAACGTCATTGGTATTTCGATAGGGATTGCATTGAATCTATAGATTTCTTTGGGTAGTGTGGAAATTTAATAGTCAGTTCTTCCTGTCCTTGAGCACAATATATGATTCCATTTATTTGTATCTTCTTCAATTTTTTTTTTCAGTGTCTTATAATTTTCTGAATACAGGTCTTTTACCTCCTTGGTTAAATTTATTCCTAGGTATTTTATTTCATTTTTTTAAATGCAATTATAAATGGGATTGTTTTATTAATTTCTGTTTCTGAAAGTTTGTTATTGGTGTATAAAAATAGAACCAATTTCTGAATATTAATTTTGTATCCTGCTACTTTGCTGTATTGGTTTTAATAGATGCTTGACGGAATCTTTAGAGTTCTCTCTATATGGTATCATATCATCTGCAAATAATGATAGTTTTGCTTCTTTTTTAATTTGGATGTCTTTTGTTTCTTTTTCTTGTCTGATTGCTGTGTCTAGGACTATCAATTCTATGTCGAATAAAAGTGCTGAAAGTGGAAATCCTTGTCTTGTTCCTGATCTTAAGGAAAACACTTAATTTTCCCCAGTGAGTATGATATTAACTATGAGTTTGTTATGTATAGCATTTATTATATTGGGGTATGTTTCCACTATTTTCACTCTGTTGAGAATTTTTATTATAAATGAATGCTGGATTACCTCAAACCCTTTTCTGCATCTATCGATATAATCATGATATTTATTTTTCATTTTGTTTATGTGGTGGTCCATGTTAACTGATTCTTATCTTGAATCCTAGGAATAAATCCCACTTGATTGCGGTGTGTGATCTTTTTAATGTGTTGCTGAATTCAGTTTGCTAATATCTTGTTGAGGATTCTTGCATCTATATTCATCAAGGATATAAGCCTATAATTTTTTTTTTTTTGTAATGTCTGTGCATGCTTTTGGAATCAGGTATGCTGAGCTCAGTGAATGAGCTTGGGAGCCTTCCCTCCTCATGAATTTTTTGGAATGTTTTGAAAAAATAAGCATTAGTTTTTCTTTGAATGCTTTGTAAAATTTACCTGTGAATTTTGTCTAGGACTTTTGTTTGTTGGGAATTTTTTGATTACTGATTCTATTTCATTAGTAGTTTTCTGTCTCCGGATTTTCTGATTCTTCTTGATTAATTTTGGAGGATTGCATATTTCTAGAAGTATGTCTATTTCAGATTGTCTAATTTGTTGGCATAATTCTTCATAGTATTTTCTTATAATCTTTTGTATTTCTGAAGTGTCAGTTGTCACTTCTCTTCTTTCATTTCTAATTTTATTTATTCTAGTCCTCTCTCTTTTTTTCTAGATGAGTCTGGCTAAAGATTTATCAATTTTTTTGATGTTTTCAAAGAACCAGCTCTTGGTTTCATTGATCTTTTGTATTTTTTTTCACTCTATTTTATTTATTTATTCTTTCTCACCTTTATTTTTTTCCCTGTTGATTTTAGGCTTTATTTGTTCTTCTAATTCCTTTGGTTGTAAGGTTAGATTGTTTATTTGAGATTTTTCTTGCTTCATGAGGTAGGCCTGTATTGCTACAAATATACCTCTTAGAGGTGCTTTCGCTATGTTCCATAAACTTGGGTTTATGTTTTTATTTTCATTTGTCTCAAGGTATCTTTTGGTTTCTTCCTTGATCTCATTGTTAATCATTCATTGTTTAGTAGCATGTATTTAGCCTCCATGTGTTTTTGTTTTTCAGTTTTTTTTTTGTAATTGATTTCTGACTTTCTACCATTGTGATTGGGGAAGATGCTTGATATGATTTTGATGTTCTTAAATTTATTGAAACTTGTTTTGTGGCCTAACATGTGGCCTATATTGGAAAAAAATTCCACGTAGACCTGAAAAAATGTATATTCTACTGCTTGGAATAAAATGTTCAAAAAATATCAATTAAATCCATCTGTTCTAATATGTCATTTATAGCTGCTGTATCTTTGTTGATTTTCTGTTGGGAAGATCTGTCCATTGATGTCAATGGGATATTAAAGTTTACTAATATGACTGCATTACTGTCAATCTCTCCTTTTATGTCTATCAATATTTGTTATATATATTTAGGTGCTCCTCTGTTGGGTGCATTAATGTTTACAAGAGTTATTTTCTCTTGTTTAATTGATCTCGTTACAATTATAAACTGTTTTTTAAAATTTTATATTGTAGCCTATGCTTTACAATTTATTTTGTCTGGTATAAATATTGCTACCTTAGCTTTTTTTTTGTTTTTCCCCATATCCATTATTATAAAATATCTTTATCCATTTCTTTATATTCAATTTCTTTGTGTCTTTCAATATTTTGGTTGGGACATTTAGTCCACTTACATTTAAAAGAATTGCTGATAAGTATGTAATTATTGTCATTTTATTATTCATATTTTTTATTTTTTCTTCTTTTTCTTAAAGAAGCCCCTCTAACATTTCTTGTAATACTGGTTTGGTGGTTATAAACTCCTTTAGCTTTTTTTGTTGTTGTTTGGGAAGCTCTTTATCTGTCCTTCTATTCTAAATGATAGCTTTTCTGGGTACAGCAATCTTGGTTGTAAGTCCTTGCTTTTCATTACTTTGAATATTTCATGCTAATCCCTCTGGCCTGCAAAGTTGAGAAATCACTTAAGAAATCCCATCTTATGGGAGCTCCATTGTAGGTAACTAGCTGCTTTTATCTTGTTGCTTTTAAAATTCTCTGTCTTTAACCTTTGGCATTTTAACTATGATGTGTCTTGGTGTGGGCCTCTTTGGGTTCATCTCGTTTGGGACTCTCTGTACTTCCTGAGTTTGTTTGTCTATTTCCACTGTCAGGTTAAGGAATTTTTCCAACATTATTTTTTCAAATAGAATTTCAATCTCTTGCTCTCTCTCGTCCCCTCTGGTAACCCTATAATGTGAATTGATGGTATGCTCAATATTATCCCAGAGGCCCCTTAAACTATCCATATTTACTTATTTTTTTTGGATTCATTTTTCTTGTTGCTGTTCTGATTGGGTGTTTTCTGTTACCTTATCTTCTAAATCATTGATTTGGACCTCTGCTTTATCTAATCTACATTTGATTCCCTCTAATGTATTCTTCATTTTAGTTATTATAGTCTTCTATTCTGACTGGTTCTTTTTTATGTTTTCTATCTTTATGTTTATGTTTTTAAATTTTTTGTTAAGTTCTCACTGAGTTCATCTACTTTTCTTCTAAGTTCATTGAATATCCTTATAACCAATGTTTTGAACTCATGCATCTAGTAGATTGCTTGTCTTCATTTTGTTTAGTTCTTTTTTTTGTAGCTTTGTTCTGTGCTTTCATTTGGGACATGTTTCTTGTTATCTAATTTTGACTGCCTCCCTGAGTTTGTTTCTATGTATTATGTAGGGCTGTTATATCTTTCAGTCTTAGTAGAGTGGCCTTATGTAGTAAGTGTCCTGAGGGGCCCAGTGGCACAGTCTTTCTTGGTCACTTGAGCCAAGTGCTCTAGGTGTGCCTTTTGTATGGGTTGTGCATGCCCTCCTATTATAGTTGAGCCTTGGTTGCTGTTTGCTCATCAGTGAGAGGGATTGACCCTTGGGCTGATTGGTTGCGAAGACTGGCTGGTGAGAGGCTGACTCTACTGAGTAGGATTCTCTTTAGCAGAGCTATGGTGCCTGCCCAGTCTGCCCTTTGGGTGTGGTGTCCTCGGATGCATTCCTGGGTGGTGCTCAGGCTCAGTCTGAAGCTGGTCTCCAGGGTGTTGGCCCTGGAGCCTCCTGAAAGGGGCCCCACCATGGGCCAAGTCTAGCTACAACCTGTCCCCTGACTCAGGTCACTTGGCAAGAGTTACCAAGCAATCTGAAGATGACTACCATCTGCACTGGGTTTGAAGTACCTCAAGAGGCCAAGTTGTGAACTGAGGTTGGCTGCCACTAGTGTCGGGCTCAGGGCTTGTCAGGAAGAGGTTTAGTGCATGTCAAGGTTAGATGTTACTTGTCTGGGTTTTGCAAACCTTTGAGATATTTTAGGAAAGTCCACAGCCAAGATAGCCAAGATAGACCATTTTTATGGAAAATCCACTCTAAGTGTCTTGGGTTGGCCTGCAAGTTGGGTGGAGCAGGGTCTCAGGGAGTTGCCAGAGCAGGGCTTCTAGTGTAAGCTAGGTTGATAGAGACTCAGACATGACAGCTCTCTGTGTGTGCACACTGAGATGGGGGAAGACTCAATAAAATAACAATGGATTCTGCTAGCACTTCTATTTGGGAGAAAGCTGCCCCTTCAGCCCTCATCCTGAAGCCAGACTATTCAGTTCCTCCCATATATCCCTGGCACTTCTTAAGTTGCTGCTCTAGTGCTGGAGATCAGAGCAAGCGAGTCAATTAGCAAGTAGGTTTGCACATGGACTTTTTAAGAGGAATGTCTGCAACTCCAGCAGCCCTTCATATCACTCAGACACAATCTCCACTGGTTTGCACAGCTAGGAGTTGTGGGAACTTCTTTTCCTGTTCCTGGTGCTAGCGAGCCTGGTATGAGGCTGGGTCCCCTTGCTCATCAGAGGGCCCTCTGCTGCTGACATATGCTTTTCAGTTATCAACTGCCATATGTGGGTGTGAGACCTGCCCATTTTACATCTCTGTCTTTTCTACTAGTCTCAACATGGCTTCTTCTTTATATCCTTAGTTATAGGACTTCTGTTCAGCTACTTTTCAGATAGTTTTCCAGGTAGATTGATCTGTAGTTTAGTTGTAATTTTGATGTACTGTTAAGGAGGCAAGCTCAGTGTTCATCTACTCCACCATCTTGACTGGAACTTTGGGTTCTAGTCTTGGTAATGTCATTCACTTAGGTGTGCGAATTTGGCTCACATAAAACTTCCTAATGCTTTTAATCTGTAAAAGACAGAATGGGCACAGATCTACAAAAATCAGTTTATATTCTACTGTAGATTCTGTCGAGGTATTTCAAGAGTGACCACAATGCCCTACTCCACCCTACACATCTCCTATCCAACAAAAGCATCTCTGCATATCACTTATTTTACATAGGCTTCTTTTACTTTAGAGTTTTTTTTTTTAAGAAAGTTTTCAGTTCTTAAATCATTTTATAAAATTTAGTTAGAAACTATTTATTCTAATTATTATTTAAAAAATTAATTGTAGTGAGTTAAAATGTCATTTAAGAGAGTTCTGAATGGAAGGAGAGAAGAGTTTATATTTAATTCTTTTCCTTCTAGCTTTTTAGGACTGGTTTATTGACATGCCACTGTGCATATTTGGGAGCCTGGGACTGTATGTGAATTAACTTTTGTGAATTTCAGGCTTAGCCTGAGAAATGTATGGAAGACATCCTGTTTACATAAAGAAAATACTTTGCACTTTTCTTTTCTTTAGTAAATATCATTTAAAAGAAAGACAACATCATTTCCTCTGAAAGTTATCCTTTCTTCATTGCTCAGAATAAATTTCTATTAAGCTCCTTGTGAAAAGAATGAAAGAAAGTGAAAGAAAATCACAAAGATTATATCTATTCAAAGTACTCAGTGTCCCATCTGAGCTTTTGGGGAGTTGTAAATATTCTTAGCCAGCCCAAGTGACGCAAAGCCTCAAGAGAAATGTCACTATTAGCATATTTATGTTTTATTAAGGCAACTAAATGGAATTTGTGTGCATCAGGCTACTAGTGATTTGGCAAGAAATATGTATATTGCAAAAAAAAAAAATCATTGATTATATTTCATGGAAATTAAAGTAATTTCTGCTCAAATGCTCCTTACTAATGTAGGCAAATCTCATTAAGGTGAGTATTCTCCTTATGCATTTTCCTATTATTTTAACTTAACCATCTTCTCCTCGAGGTTTTCTTAGTGGGTTTGTTTGTATCCCCATAGCTCTAGAGGTGACTTTCACAATTCTAGCTAAGGGCCATAAGGAGACTGTTCTAAATGGGATGCAAATAAATAGAGTATTAGGAAGGCTTCATTTGGCTTAGTGCCATCTTGGGTAAGTGCTGGCTTTAATTTTAAGCAACCATCTTCTGACAGACAAAATAATTGCCAATGAAGAGTAAATATGAAACTATGAAATACTGTAGTATTCTACAATCATGGGGAGAAAGATGAGTTAGGCACACTCTCTCTTTCAGGGATTTTATGTGGATGCTCCTGTTATCTCTTGCTGCATAATAAACCACCCCAAAACTTGGTGACTTAAAACAATGATCTTCATTATTTGCTTATGACTCTGCAATTTTGGCAGTTTAGTGGGATCATCTGGGTCTCTTCTCTGCTCCACATGATGTTTGGGGGCTTTCACTGGGATGACATGAATAGCTGAGGCTAAAACAGCTCAAACTAAATAGAAATAACTTTCTCTTTATGACATCTCAGGGTCTTTCTACATAGCCTCTCCAGGATGGTGATCTCAAGGTAGTTATACTTCTTATATGGTAGTTCAGGGATCCCAGAGCTACTGCTTCATGAGGCTTGGGTTGAAGCTAAAAATCTTTTTCTAACCTGATCTCAGATGTCTATTGTTCAAACAAGTCACTAAGGCCAGACCATATTCAAGGGGAGGAGAATTGGTTTCCAGCTCTCAATGGCAACAACAAAGAATCGGCAAAGCATCCAGCATATTATTTCTATTTCCCTCAATGTTCACAACCACCCTGGGATGAGAATGTTATATATGAGAAAACTGAGCTATGGTGCCTCTAGTAACTTTCTCAGGCAACTCAGGGGGTAAATAGTAGAGTAAGGATTCAAACTTTGAATTCCGATCTTGTTAGAAGAGACCTTCTGGAACTTTTGTTCAATTTATTTAATGTATGAATTGGAAAAACAAACAAAAGACAACTTAGTTCCAAAGAAAGGGAAAGAAAGCCTGTTTGGTATCATATACTTTGTCAACAGAATTAAATGCCCAGAAAGTTAAGCAAACACCATGATTCTAGGCTTCTTAGACAGAGTTCCAAGAAAGGGGCTTTGGAAAAGTTAATGCAAGCAAATCTTTCCAGGCTGGGCAACATTAGGTTGGATGATTTCAGATGATGTAATATGTATATCAGGGCGTCTCCAGCCCCTGGGGCCTCAGACCAGTACTGGGCCACACAGGAGGAGGTGAGCGGCTGGGGGAGTAAGCAAAGCTTCTTCTGTATTTGCAGTCACTCCCTAATGTTATCATCACCATCTCAGCTTCACCTCAGATCATCAGGCATTGGATTTTTATAGGAGCACCAGTCCCTGGTGCTCAAAAGGTTGGGGGATTGCTGCTGTATATATTCAAAAGACACTAGTGGTATTGTACTCTCCAACACTGTCAGTTCTAGGAAACTTATAGAAACACTGGGAATAGATACTCAATTGGGTTGAAGCTAAAAATCTTTTTCTAACCTGATCTCAGATGTCTATTGTTCAAACAAGTCACTAAGGCCAGACCATATTCAAGGGGAGGGGAATTGGTTTCCAGCTCTCAATGGCAACAGCAAAGAATCAATGACTCAAATGACTTTGACCTCAAATTGAAGTACTTGGAGTAAAATTATTTCGCACTGCGGTCTAAAATATTATGTTCTGTCTAAATATATTTTAAATGATTTCACTAACAAATTTGAAACTCAAAATAGATACTATATCCTTCTTAAAAAATAAGTTTTATTCTGTTTTGTGCTAGAGAGGGTTACTAAGGATGCCATTGTGTTTAGATTTATCAGTATTTAACCATTGGATGGGAGAAAAAGAGTCTCTTTATTATAAAAAAAAGAATTACACT
Organism: Pteropus medius; assembly: GCF_902729225.1. NCBI lineage: Eukaryota > Metazoa > Chordata > Mammalia > Chiroptera > Pteropodidae > Pteropus > Pteropus medius. Next base: position 5,263,533 of record NW_024345861.1, on the reverse strand, counting down.
TTTTTTTAATTGCAAAAGGTAGACTTGTGTCATACTGCTGATATGGATACACATTATGGGTTAAGGCAAAGAAAAGCAATTTTTTCTTTCAAAGAAAGAAGGTAGAAGCCTACACAATATTATGTATATTGCAAGAAGAGAGATAAAAGAGAAAAGAGAGCAAGAGAAAGAGCCAGCCTCTGGCTATCAAGTGACTTCTTTTTAAGAAAAAAAAATCTATGACATAAGAGATATTGCCAGGGCTTTTATACCTGCTGACGTTGTTGAAAACTCCAGAAACATAGATGATTGAGGAAGTACAATCTCAAACAAAGAAATCCATTTGTAATTACTATGTAAACTTGGGGAAAATTTAGAATAGATTAATAAATGCCTGCAGTAATTAAGAATTTGTGAACCAGATGCCTAAACGTATGAAGGGGTTTTGTAGTGAGTAGGTATGTGTG
>NW_024345861.1:5160873-5262479 GCF_902729225.1 Pteropus medius | reverse complement strand
TGTGTGTGTGTGTGTGTGTGTGTGTTCAGTATGTATATTTCTTACTATCTACTTAAAAGTGTGGTTAATTTATTTTGTAATAATTAATGATACTAGTTACTTTTTGCTCCACTTTTCCAACAAAATACTCATTTTTTAAAAAGGTAAATGAGGAACAAAATAACCTGCTTGCCTTTAATCACAATGGGAATCCATGAAATTGGAACAATAAAACCAAAGCTAACATTACTGGAGACCTATAGTTGGCTTACTTTAATTGCAGACCAAAAACATAAGAAACAATAGTCAACCTCACAGTGCAAACCCATAAAGACATAAATGCCATCTTGCTTTATTATAGGTCAGTCCCCATATTTATGTAATCTTGAGTATAGTCTAAGAAGATCAGTTATCTGCTTTATGTGGAACCTATGTGGAGGAGACAGGAAGAAAAAGGTAAAAGAATAAGGAGTAAAATTACTGTGCAGAGAAAATTTACCTTGGTTACCAATAAGACTTGGAAGCCAAAATGCATTTCTTTATTCTTTAAGAAAATTCATAAAACCATTAGAATCTACAGACTTCAAACTCTGTATAAAATTAGTTTTTGGAAGTTTTTCCTTTTGAAAACTGAGTTAATGTTTTTCTTTAGCTCCAATCTAATGCACTCTCTAGCTACAAAATTAAGACACACTAAAATCTCTGGGACATTACAGACTTCGTGGGAGTCTGCAGTTCAAGCTATGGGGCTATCTCAGGAGGGAAATGCAAGGCTCAAGGCAAGTTAATAGTCTCAGCCAAAACTGACCCCACAAGTTGGATGTCAGAGGTTCTTTAACTCTTTTTCTAAGGGTGAAATGACTTCTGCTTTCTCCTATAGCCCACTTTGCCCCTCCACACACAGAGGCATACACTTTGCCAACACTTCCAATTGGAAAACTATCAAACAAGCATGCTGCACAATCAGATGACTGTTCTCAATGAAAATTAGAAGAATTATATAAGACCTTTTTTATGTTTACTCTTATATTTCTAAAAAGGATGTATTCTAATGAGCCTGGAGGAGAGGAAGTAGGCATGATTTGGGTTTTTACAGTGTCATTCACGACTTCCACACATATCCTTTTCCAGCACATTCGAGTTTGCTGGGCTTTTCTTTGTGTAAATTATCGCCTATTCTTTCTGCTCCTCCTTTAACTTTCAAATCCCCCTGACATAGCTGACACTTTAATTCTCAATCCCTTGGTGAGAATGAGTTATGGAGGAAGGGTCGGAGCAGGAATTGGCCTCTAAACAGTTGAACTTTGCTGAAAATTTCACCTGCCTTTACCCATGGAAGCTGTTTTATTTTTCATCTACCTTCGAAAAGGCTGGAGTGCTTTTACTCTGCATTTTGAGAGCTATTATCTCTGCTCTTCCAAAAAACCAGATTATTCAACAGGAAGCTCTGATCCAGATTATCATAGGTTTATTTGTTTTGGCTCTGAAGACAGCACATCTTTTTCCTATGTCGTATTCATTTGTAATTCAGAGGGTTCTAAAATTTTGTTCTTTCCTCCTCTGAGACCCAGAGTAGTACCTTGAACATAAGTATTGTTCCTGGAGGGAAGAGATAATAGGATTATTGTACACTTTTAAATAGTTGTTAAGCTGTTGACCCTAATTGCCTCCAGAAGGCTGTTTAAGGCAGTGCTTGTGCTTTGGGAGTTGGAAGGATGCCCTATAATGCCCTTCCATTAGCATACCTGCCACACAGGTTTTTGTCAGTTGTTTGCATATTCTGTTCTAAGAAGCCACACTCCCTAGCAAGGTGTCCCCTGGGGAGGGGGGTACAAGGAAATGTGAACTGGTGGGAATTTTGTGCCTTTCTAGTGCTTCAACCAGAGAAGACCCCCTTTATATTTTTATATACTTATTTGGAAAAAAAACAGTTTAGCTGTTTTTTTAAGTTAAAAAAAATTATCGGAATATGAAATAAAATTATAACTCATAACCTCTAGCCCCAAGGCCATTAGCCCCAAGGCCATTAGACACAGAATAAGAATATTCCTTGAGTTGAGCTGAAGAACAATGATGAACGTTTACCAAAGGAGAGTCCTCAGTAGACCGAGCAGGTCCTAGGGCAGCTGAGTTAATGTTCACCTGGGTTTTGTGTGCTAATGGTTTGGGGTGGGGGTGGTAGACTTTTTTGAATTCTAATAGAAATAGATTATGAGGAAAGGGTCCTGCTACCTATCACATTAGTTTTGCCCTTTCAATTCTTTTCTGACCACACGTATGCCTTTCTTATTTCCACATTCCCTCCATTCATGATGGGCAAGTAGTTTGATCAGGTTCTGAGACTTTCTGGAACAGCTATAAAGTGATTATGAAGGATTTTACCACAGTAAAATAATCATTAAAAAAGAATTCTCATTCCTACCAGAGTTAAGTGATGTGTTCCTGTCCTAGGGCTTATGGATCCATTCGGTCAGTGTCGATTTAGAAAAATAGTAAGAGAAATAAGTTAATTGAATTCTACTTTTTGTAAAACTTTTAATCTCATAACATTATTTAAAGACATCCAAGATATAAAAGCACTTTGATCTTATTTCCTGCTTTCAGACATCTGGGTCAGGTTGCTCCTGATGGGCTTGACTAGGGCACAGTGGGTATTGCCAGATTCAGAAAAGCAGGACAACTCTGTATCTTCTGCTGAATAATTAGACAGTTAGATGCTAAAAGTTTTATATCTGGGATTTCCTTTTTTATTTAAATGCACTATGGGAAGAGACAATTTAATGGGAAGGGATTCTCTAAATTTCATATGTAACCCTTGCCAAGGAATATAGCATCAAGCTGGATAGGTCTTCTTAAGGTGATGTGAATTAAGAATGTCCTTTCTTGCAACATATTTCCTTTGCCTCTTAGTCTCTCCAGAAGTCTGGTGTCATTTTTGGTTCCAATATATTCTATCACTTTTCTAACCCTATTAGGTTTCCTTTCCTTTCCCCTACACCTTCATCAAAGGACTAGTTAGTGCTCAGTTTGTTCGATTTCTGTGATTGTACTTATACTGAATGCACTGAGAATAGTAGGCAAGAGGAAAACTCTGGGTGTCACCAGGATGAGTCATGTCATAGTGATGCACTTTCCTAGATGGTTTCTGACCAAGAATCTGGGTGTATAAGGAAGAAAAATGCCTCTGAAGATAAATGCTGACTTTTAGGTTACCCAAGAGAGGAATATAGTTTGACCTGAACCTTTTTAATCCCTTGACTAAATTCATACTCAGATTGAAGAAGGCCAAGAGTCTCACTATAGGCCAAATCATCAAAAAATTGTTCTCCCATTGTTGATTTGGTATCTTTATTTTTATATCTGATATGTTTGGTAGTTTTCTTAACAAATAGGTATATAGTAGAAATTCTCTTATTCAACCACCAATTAACTGACTAGCCTTAACTAAGTCTCCCCATTCTCTCTATAGCACATTCTGCATGATACTGATGCAAATCTTACACTGTAACTAGCTTACTTTCCCATAGCTGAGTACCCAAGAAATAGTAGTGTTTATTCCCATTATTGTTTCTGCCAGTTTTACTTGTTATTGTATAGATATAATTTAAGTATATGTTACATGATATATTTTTATGAAAACTAAGTTGAAATATTTGGAAAGATGGGAAAATAGAGTCAGTAGAAATTTGTTCTTGAATTAAGTAAGTAAAAACAAGTGTAAAGGGCAGAGAAAATGTCTTAAATATCTAGAAAGGTTCTAGGTACTTTTAATATTTACTCTAGGGCAGTCTACGACCATGCTACTCTGAACAAGCCCAATCCCATCTGATCTCGGAAGCTAAGCAGGGTTGGGCCTGGTTAGTACTTGGATGGGAGACTACCTAGGAAGACCAGGTGCTGTAGGCGTGAAAAATAAGGGATTGTAAACTGACAAGATCCTTGTAATCTATGAGGTCAACCAAGAGTTGCCTCGCCAAATAAATAAATAAATAAATAAATAAATAAATAAATAAATAGTTAAAAAATATTTTACTCTAGGACAAAAACTTTAAACCAGGACTGACCTGTATAAATTAGGGCACATCATCACCCCATGTAAAGGAGTTATGGTTTACTAGACTAGGCATATAGAGAATGAAGAATATTTCACTTAGGGGAAACCGCATGAGTAAATATACAAAAGGGGATATGTGCTGTGCTCTGTGTGTGTGTGTGTGTGTGTATGTGTGTGTGTGTTTGTGTGTGTCTGTGCATGCATGTGAAAATGAGTCTTGGTTTGGTAGGCCACAGAATGTCAATTATTCAATTACTGAATAGTAGGAGAAAAACATGTATTTTGTTCTGTTTAAACTTTTTACTAAATTATAATTTAGATATGAAAGACACAAATCATAAGTGTAGAGCCTACACTTATTTTCACCAGTGATATAACAATTGAATCAGCACCTGAAATAAGAAACAAAACATTCCCAGTATATCAGAAGTCCCTCTCCTGATTCTGACCAGCCAATATCCCCTATGAGAAAAGCCACTATCCTGAATCCAAGCATTAGTGATTAGTCTGCCTCCTTTTTGTACTTTATGTAAATTAAATTTTGCAGAATGTAGTTTTATGTGGCCTGACTACTTTCCTCCAACATCATTTTCCTGAGATTCGTCCATGTTGTTGAATGCAGTTGTATTCATAGCATGATTACACAAAAATATATTTATCCATTATATTCTTGGTGGATGTTTGGGTTGTTTTCAGGCATTGGCTACTAAAAATGATGCCGAATGAATGAACATTTTTAAATATGTCTTTTATTTACTATAGACACATTTCTGTTAGGTATATACTTAGGGATCGTTACATGTGCTTGTAACTTCAGCTGAAATGGCAAACAGTTCTCCCCAAATGGTTCCACTAATTATCATCCCTATCAGTAGGTTTAAATGTTCTAGTTTAAATGCTTCACTTTTGCACCATTACTTGATATTTTCTTTCTTTTTTATTTAGCCTTTCTGGTGGGATATGCAATAGCATCATAGTGATTTTCATGTTCATTTTCCAGGTGATGAATGAAGTTTAGTATGTTTTCATAGATTTACTGGCCATTTGGATAGTCCCCTTTAAGAAATGCCTATTTAAATTTTTGTTCATTTTCCGATGAACATCTAAATTACTTTTTTATTGATTTGAGAAATTTTTAAGCATTTTTATTTTGAAATAATTTTGGACTTATAGAAAGTTTCTCCAAATAGTACAGAGTTATCATATAATCATCATCTAGCTTCTTCTAATATTAATATCACATAACCATAATATAATAACTAACACCAAAAAATTAACATAGACACATTATTAACCTAAAAATTCTATTAGAATTTCAGCATTTAGAGTGATGTTTTTCAAACATCACATAATGATCCATTAATGCAATGATTCTCAACTTTGACTACACATTATCATCACCTAGGAATATATATACTTACACATATATATATACAGTATTGCATATATAGTGTATATTTAATGTGTCCATCATGATTTGATATACATAGACATGGTGAAATGATTACTATAGTCAGTCTAATTAACATATCTCCTTACATAGATACCGTTGTGTGTGTGTGTGTGTATGTGTGTGTGTGTGTGTGTGTATTGAAGACACCTGAACTGTTCTCTCTTAGCAAATTGTCAGCACTCAACATGGTATTACTAACTACAGCCATCATATAGTACATTAGCTTTCTAGATTTATTCATTCTACATAACTGCAACTTTGTACACTTTCACCAACATTCCCCATTTTTCCCACTGCCTTGTCCCTGGTAACCACTATTCTACTTATCAGGTTTTTTAGATTCCACATATAAGTGAGATCGTGCAGTTTTTTTCTTCCTGTCTCTGGCTTATTTCATTTAGCATAATGTTGAAGATTTCTTTACATATTCTGATTATTATTCCTCTATCGACATGTATGTTGTGTATATAAGCCACTCTGTGGTTTGCCTTTTTACTTTCTTAATGCTTCTTTTGATGAATATAAGTTCTCAATCATAAGGTAGTTTAATTTTTTTTGGTTCCTGTTTTTAAAATCTTTGTTTATCCCAAGGTCATGAAGTTATTCTCACATTTTCTTCTTATGTTTCTTATCTTCACTTTTAAGAGCATACAGGATTTTGAGAAGATCAAAGAGGCACATACATGCAGGATGGCTTGTAGAAAGAGGTTGGAGACAGGAATACTAGCCAGGAGGCTATAATATCCACCTAGATATCAGGTATAAAATAAGCTTAGACTAGAAGAATAAGGATGGGAAGAGAAGGAGAAGTAGAAACAAGAGCTCTGTTGAAGATGTGGCAGAACTTGCCTGATAGAATGAGAGAGGAAGAGATGTGAGAAGTTACTATAACTTTGAGACTTGCTTGAATCTTGAGAGAACAAGAATATGTTTATATTGCAGGATCCAGCCTTTTTAGAAATACACTTTGTGAAATAATGTGGCCTCTGTTTTCGTAAAGATGTTGAATAAGTATTTGCCACATGCAGAGAACATAACTAGTAAGAGTATCTTTCTGTTTTAGAAAGTATAATCTTGGAGCAAGAAAGAACTGAAGAAAGTCTACTGGGGAAAACTGTAGATCTCTATCTGAAAGACATGTGAAGAGGAACCATCTAGCCATCTATTGTGATGAGTAGGTATAGGTATATTGCTGACTGGGAGCTGACACAAATGACCTCGTGAGCTCTCTAATAGCTATAGTGAGTTCTCATCTGCCTTGCAACTTGTGGCTGAGTCATGTAGGCCATTTAACATTGTTAAGTCAACATCTGTTTAATAAGGACTGGATTTGCCAAGTTTACTTTTCCAAAGTAGTTTTGGTAAATTTTGCTGAAAGTTCTTCTCCTGCTCACTCCCCTGAAATACAGACATCATGTTTGAATGGCTATGTTTTGGGATTCTTAATTGCGCAGACTTCAACATAGTAACGTCATTAGGAAAATATTTGTATAAACTTTTCAGAGAATAAAGCCTGGAGTTTAGATTTTTGTTTGGTTACTTTTCACTGTGTTCCAGCAGAAGATGTGTTTCCATGATTTCAGTAAACAATTTTCACCATCAGATTGAAATAGAGGTAAAAGCACTCCTACCCTTTGTTAGGTCAGGATGTTAGAGCAGAAGAAAAAATTCACTAATTTCAACTAGTAGCTGTGTTTTATTCAGAGAAAGCAAAGAGGCGAGTAAAGCATAAGAGATGCTGAAACTCCGATTTTTAAAAAAAATCCTAATGTCTCTTCTGATTCTCTTATTCTTGGAGGTGTTTATCTGTCTTTATTCCTGATTTGGTTTCTTTTGCAGAAGACTCTAGTTCCATAGTAGAGATTTGTCTACAGGTTCATTTATTTTCTCTATGTCATATTCTAAACCATCCCATCTGGGTTATAACCTTTTGGAGAGCCTTGCCTTATTCTCTGCCTTCCTTAAGTATCCTAGGATATCGGCTTACATTTAGAAAATACTAAATAAACAGTATTTTAGAAATCAGTTAAATGGAACGAGGAAATGTGAGATCTAGGCACTGAGTCTTTTGTGATATGGCCCAAACTTACGTAATTACTCTTAACTCTGACCATAGACTAAGCTTATCCCTTAATCACAATGGCCAAATTGCAATTCCTTGAAATTTCCTCATATACACCTATAATACGCACCTGTAAATGTATCTGAAAGTAGATAGAGATTGGCATAGAAAAAATATTTTCAATAATAATAGCTACAAATGTCCAAATTTGATTAAAAATATAAACTAAAGTACCGAGAAAGTCAATGAACCTCAAATAAAATAAGCATAGGGAAAACCACGTTTCTCACCTCAGTGATTTGACACATTTCTGTTCCTTTAGCTTGGGTGAACTTTTCTTTTCAAGGCAAAAGCCTCCAGTAGACACTTCACCAAAAAAAATATCCAAGTGGCTGATAATTATAATTAAAGTATTCTGCATTATTATTTACCAAGAAATGTAAATTAAAATCATAAGGCAGTACTACTACATCTCCATATAATGGCTAAAATTAACAAAACTAACAATATTAAGTATTAGTGAGAATGTGAAGTAAATTCCACTACATTGTTGGTGAGTAAATTGATATAACTGCTTTGAAAAAACTGCTTGGTACTATCTAAACAAAGCTAAACACACACATTCTCTAATTCAGTAGTGAATATCTACCGAAAAGAAATGAATACCTATGTCTATCAATAGACATTTACAAGAATGTTCACAAAAACTGGAAACAACTCAAATATCTATCAATAGTTGAATGGATAAACAAATTATCGTATATTCATGCAATAGAATATTGCATGGCAATGAAAACAGCAAGCTAAAACTGCACGCAACATGAAACTTTTAGACATAACATTAAATGAAAGAATACAGAGAAAAGAGTATATATTGTATGATTACATTTATGTGAATGCCAAAAACAGATAAACTCATTTCTCATGATAGAGGTCAGAATAGTAGTTGTCGTGAAGAGGGTAGAGTGTTTGACTGGGGATAGGGCATGAGGGAGTCCACTGTCTTGCTGAAAATATTCTGAATCTTGACCTGGGATATGGTACCACAGATGTTTACATAGGTACAATTGTTTTTTTGGAGCTGAACACAATATTTGTATACTTATGTAAGTTACATATCAATAAAAAATTATCAAAGAATTAAAAGAAAAATTATGTAGTAAGCATGAAACCAGATAAATACAGATTTACTAAGTAATTGTTATAAATGCCATTATAAAACAAAATCAAACATAAAAAATTAGAAATAAAATATATTGTAAGAACAATTTTATTGTAAGAATATGACTTTTTAAACTCAGTTTATATTGACATTATTTAGAAGTAGGGGTGAAAACAAAAGCTAAAAGCAAATAAATCAGTAATTTTTTATAAAAAGAGTAAAAAATATTATTTTTTAAAACTGATTTTAAGTTTAGGAAATATGAGACATAGAAAATTAAAAAATATATATACGGAAACCTCTAGTTGCCAGACTTTTGGTTTTTCTGTTAAGACACATAAAACTTTAAAAACAGCTTCTTTATTCTTAAATTCTACTAAGAAACACTGATTTTTTTTTTCAAATGTGATCTTTGAGTTTGGACCCCTCCTCTGTGATTTCTCTTCCTTAGCAGTAGACCTAAGGGTTGTGCCCATTGTTCTAGGTCCTGTCCCCGGTCTCTCTGCCTCATTGCAAATGAAATAATAAACTGGCCTGGTAGACTAAGAGAATCTGATCCTTGCTCTCCTACTGCACCCCAGTTGGCTGCATTTTACTAAAAGGGTAGAGCGAGGATTATTACCTTATTTACTGAACCTAGAGCAGGAAGGTTTTTAAAGATGTCAAAAAATTAAGTTTCTCTGGCTCAAGATTACCTCTCAGGCCTACATATATTGCTCTCTTCCATGCACAACTTGGTGTGGAGCAAGCAGCTTTTGCAGTTCTTCAGGGTATACTATGCTCTGGCCTGCTGTAATCTTGGTGGCTACAGACAGATGAAGATACTCTTAATAAAGCTCTATCTCTTTCTTGCTGTTCCTTTCTGATTTCAAATTCAGATAGATTGAACTAATGCTTGTCTCTCTAATCTACCTCCTTAGTGAACAATGTCAAGCCTCCAAAAATAGCAGCTTTGAAGGGAACATTGTTTAATCCCAAAGACATCAAAAGGACACATGAAATCTGCAACTTTGCTGCATAACAAGGATTGCTATTATAAAAGTAAATGCAAATATTTTTAAAAATTAGAAATAAAACATATAAGGATCATTTTATAGCAAGATATGGCTTTTCAACCTAGATTATGTTGATTTTATTTGAAAGTAGGGTAAAAGAGTGAGAAAATAGGATAGAATAAATCAGTAATCTTATATAAAAAGATGCCCACCACTTGATTTTGACTTAGGTCTGTCACTTGTAATACCCTATTCCTGGTAGCAGTTCTAGATGAGGAGTCTTGCCTTTGAAATAACTCAATTCAACAGGAAAAACAAATAGAAGGAAAAAATAAAAATTAGAGGTTTGTTGAAAAAATATTGTCAAATTCTAAAATAGAACAAAAAGATTTCAGGCCAGGTAGCTCCTAGTAAAACAGAATTAGATCCAGAGATCCAGGCATTATCAAGATGCTGTCTATTTTTTTTTTTTCTTTCTCACACTGTTTCTCTTTATCATTTTATTGTTCTAATTTCATGAAAAGAGAAAAGAATTTTATTTTTCTTTCTTCCAATGTTCATGAATACAATTCCAGGGGAGGATTCTGATTGACAGTTTTTAGATCACATATCCAGTCATGATAGTCAGAGAGATGGGGTACTATGGTTTGCTTAGTCTGGATTAGGGACTTGGCCTTTAGAGTGGAAAGACAAGAGTTAAATTCAGATCTTAGCTGCTGTCTTTCATGCTTTACATGAAAGGTATTTTGGATGGAAAACATTTTTATGTCAAAATATTTTTCTCTCCGATACTTACATATGTTGTATTGATGTTTAGACTTGCTGAGATGTCAGACTTCACTGATTTTTTTAAGCCTTTTTATTTTATTTATTTTCTACATGGAAACTGTAAAAATATGTTATTTCCTTTTTATTATAATTTAAAGAATTGGTAGAAAATAATTATGTAAGTTAAAAAAATTTAAACTAACTTACTCATCTGGCATGCAGTCAGTCCTTTCAATTAATAACAATGCATTTTTTCAAATTCCTCAAGGCTTTTCTTTGCATTATATCTTTGGTATTTATTTATTTCCATTTTTCTTGTTTTTCTATTAAAATACTGAAAATGTACTTTCACAATCTAATAAAAACACTTATTCTAAATTTGCTAATGTTCTTGTACTTCTAGGTGACACACCAGCAACATTCTCATTAAAGTCAGAAATAAAACAAAAATGCCTGTTAAAGCTATTGAAAATTCATTTTTTTCCCCCGCAAAGTTCTAGCCAATAAAATAAGGCATGAAAACAGAAATAAGAAATAAAACTATGAGAAAAGAGATTAGCACTCTTAATTATACCTCCAAATGGTTTTCTCTATTTTAAAACTTTTCTAAATCTTCCTAAAACTGTTCTCTGATCATGCATCACTTTCTTGTTCAAAAAATCTTCAGTTGTTTCCAATTGTCTAGAGGATCTGTTTCCAAATATATATACATACAGACACACACACACATACACACACACACACACACACACACACACACACTTTAGAAATGTAATATGTTTAGCCATCACTAAAGATTTAAAAGAGGTTTTTAAAAATATATTTTGAGAAGATTTTTTTCCAACATATCTATTCTAGCTAAAAATGGTGACAAACATCCTCAGCATTGCTAATGCCTCTAAGTTGTCTTTACTTTTCTGTGGAAGACAGAATTTTGCATTTTAATGCAATGTTTTTCTTCAGATCTTACTTCAGTGTCTATGAGAAGACCTTTATATTCTTTGCATTCTTCTGATGATAGAGAACTTTTTCATTTTACTTTATCCTATGTCAATCTCTTGACCTTTGTGACTGCTCTCTGCCTCCTTAAACTATTTTTACTAGACTTTTATATTTCAACCTGTCTAGAAAGTGTAGAAAGTATAGAAAGATGTTCACTTTTAGCAGGAAGAATATGTACTATTATTTATAGTATTAATAATTGATGACTCACCATAGGTAGAAAGGCAGTGATAGCACAAATTCTGCAAGTAACAGGCATATTACCTTTGACTAACATCTTAGCCTGGGTCTTTGCAGAAAATGGAGGCTGAGATAAAAGCTCACAAGCTATCATTTTATTAAAGAATATAAACTCAAATAAGGGAAGTAGGAGTGAGAGAAAAGAGTAGTAAGACAGAGAAAGAGGATGTGACAATGAGAGTATGTTATCAAGGAGTCCCACTGCTTAGAATTAAGTAAACTGGTATCCACAGAGAGCTTGTTGTTGCATTGGCAACTGGGGTGGAACAAGTGGTCAAGGATTTCCAAAACTGAAGTTGATAAGATCTAAGATGACACAAAATAAACATCTAACAGAGAACACTTGTACCATTAAAGTTCAGTTGGGTCCTTCTATTATGTCTGGCTCACTATTACAACATGATGCCTCCATTTTTGTGAGAACAAAATGCCCTCATTTTCTGATGGAGGATGTCCATGTACAACTAATTACAGAGAATCCTTCAAGATAGTGGTCAGCAGCAATCTGAAATAAGACTTAAAGCAAGATTATGGACACAAGCAGAGTATCATCATTCCTCTCCTTCCACTCATTTTAGATTTTCTTTTCTATCAGCCAATACTTTAGATGGTCTGAGTTCCTCATCTGTGGGGTAATCTAGATTCTACCTGAGGTGTTACTTTGAGCTTTTGAGTCATAGTTGCTGAAATTGTTCATTTGCTCTTATCATTGGGAACTGGAGCACAGAGAGAAGCCTCAGTAGATCCCTGGCTTCCAGGGAATCCCTTGGGCTCCCTGATCTCACTGTAGAACACCAATCCTAATTTTTCATAGTAATTAAGTTCAATTACCATCAGTATAGTAATTCTTTCCTTTGACTCTGGTCTACGGGGGTGAGGAGTGAAGAATGGCTAGCTGGCTGTCCCTTCTTCCAATTCACTAAAACTCCTGATGGAAGCATTCTCTCTGAAAAGCCAAGACCTTTAACTTGGTAAAGTCTAGTGTTACAGGAAGGGGAAACATTACATCTGCAGGTAGGTCACTGGGAGTGATTCTGAGAAGGTTCAATCTTACTACTGTCCTTTTGTTTTCAGATTCATGTATCCCAACTTTTGGAGACATGGGCCATTCCATTGTGCTGTTTGGCTGATTGTCTATGTATGACAGAGTACATGGTGACACAGTGGATCCCATGGTAATGTGGCCAATGTTGCACCTCCATGGCTTTAAAATATTTCCCTTGGTCTGAGGCAATGTTGAGTGTCATACTATGTCAGTAGATTAGGCATTTGAATTGTGGTGCTGGTGAAAGCAATATGGGCAGGAGCAGAGAAGGAAAACCCATTTTCTGAATAGTTATAACATTGGATGGATGGAAAAGATCTGATGTAATTGATCTGAAAACAAATGCTGGATAATTTTATAGGGCAATAGTACTCAAATCATGGTCCTTGGATCTGTACTGGTCTGTTACCAATTTGTGTTAAGTACAGAAATTGAGAGTAGGGATCTAAAAACTTTTTTTTAGTAATTTAACATTGTTGTGGCATACAAGCATCTGATAATTTTTCCAGTAATTTATTTTATTGTATTATGTGAAAATATTTTCCATAGTATTTAGAAATTAAAAAAACAAAAAAATCTGGTTACTCGCCACAGATGGATTGGGAAACACTGTCCTAAAGAAATGGTACAATATCAAGTGATTAGAGTTAGTCTCTGCTGCTGGCAGACTGAACAGCATCAAAAGCCTTGGTGAAAGAGAGCCCATCCTGATGTGACCATGCAGTACTCCATCTTTGCCACTATAGCCACTTAATGCACGGGCTCTAAGCCAGTACTAAGCCAAATGAGTTCACTGACAACCACAAGAGGCCATGTTGACTCTCTGGGGGCCGAGAACTTTTTCCGACTGGAATACACTTTGTTGGATAGTAACAAGAGACACAAAAATCATAACATGTTTTGTGCCTATTTCCACAGGTCCAAAATTCTTTCCACCCAAAAATCTTTCCAATCCCCAACTTGTGGTAGACTGATAATGGCCTCTAAAGTTTCATGTCTTAATTTCTGAAATCTTTAAGTATTATTTGGAAATGTGGCTTTGGAGGTATGATTAATTTAGGTATCTTGAGATTAGGAGAGTATTCAGGATTATTGGGGTAGGCCCTAAATCAAACCACAAGTGTCTTTATAAGAGAGAGGCAGAGGGTGATTTGACGAAAACTAAGGAGAAGGCAACGTGAAGATGGAGACAGAGATCGGAGCAATATGGCCACAAACCAAGTGACACCAGCAGCCATCAGAGGCTGGAAGAGGCAAGGAATGGATTGTCTTTTCCAGCCTCCAAAACCTAGCTTTCAACCTGGTGATACTAATTTTAGACTTCTGGCCTCCAAACTGTGAGAGAAAAAGTGTTTGTTGTTTTCAGCCACCTAGCTTGTGGTAATTTGTTACAGCAGTCACAAGAAACTAACATACAAATATTCCAGTCTTGCTTTTTTCAGCCAAGTAATTTTCTACTTCTCAGGAGTTAAGTTTATGTCTAGAACTCGAACTCAGACTTTCCTTAAATAAAGTAAATGGCCTAGTGTACTGCTTAGTGTTCTAACCTCTGGGAGAACATTCCTTCACCAATGTCCTTAGTGTCACTCCCAAGTAAGGCTATAATGTGTTAGTAGTCCATTTTCACTAGTATTGAGTATGTCGTAGCCCCATTTTAAAACAAGGTTTGAGGTATTTTTCCTTCTTCATAGGTGCGAGTTAAGAGAGCAACAGGAGAAGGGGCATGCAAGTCTGACCGTGCTCATGTCATTTACTTGTGCCTTCTGGATTTCTACAGGCCTGATACACACTTTCCTTTGCACGTAAATTGTTTCTTACCTACCTTATCTTATGAATCAGATGATCAGATGATACCCAGCTTATGATGGGCAGCCCTAATCACATAGTCACTTGGTATTTCATTGCCATTTGTTTACCCATGAGCTTTTCAAATGGCAGTAATTTTCTACTGCAAAAGACATGGTTTTTCTCTACATTCATAGGTTTGTGCTCTAACTGTCCTAGTGGGGCAATTCTATATAACATCTTTATTTATCTCAATGCTTCTAGTACTATTGGACCTAGGCTGGAGTAACAAGATAGTTTGGACAAGAAGCTTGATCTGCAGCAGAGTCTTGTCTTACTCTAAACCCCATTTAAAACTCCACTTAGAATCAAGAAGTTCAATTTTATGATAATATTTTCCATCAATCCTGTTCTACAGAGGCTAGTCATCACTGGACTTCTCAAAGATGCCAGTGTTCTCCTTAACAGCACATTTCTCCTTATCTTAATGAGGACACCATGCTCTGGGTCCTCCCAGAATGATGGGTTCCAAAATCTTATATTGTAGAGTATTCGGTACTAAGGTAGAAATATGGAGAGTATAGTTGGGTCTCCTGGGTTTTGCTGAGCCAGCAAGGACAGTTGGAAAACCTTTGACCCTCTGCCTGTGATTATTTGAACCAGATAATGAATATTCAATCACATTGGAAGAAAAGTGATAAGCGTCAGAGCTGGAATGGGGACCAAACAGATGGTTAAAACAATGCTATCTGGGTTGACTTGGATACAGTCTTAGTAACCAATTACCCCATGTATTTGCCTGTTGTAGCAGAGAATATAGCAGAGAACCAGTGGCTTAAATCTCTAAAAAGCATCCATTCTTCTAATTCCTATAAGGCAATAGCCTCATTTGCTCTCCAAACACCTTTGATGACTAAAAAGCTCTTTTGGTAAGTTGTGAGCTCACCATGTGGAGGAAGAGGCAAACCTGAGCCTGATAGCTGCACAGAGTGGAAAATCTCCTTTGCCTCAACCTCCTTTCTGTCTCTTCTGCCTAGGATTACCTTACATCCTGGTCTTGGCAAGACTGCTTCTCCAGGCAAAATTCACTGGGGCAAGCCTTAATTTTATTCTAGGGTTCCTGGAACTGTGAGAAAGAAACTAGGAGGGTTACGTCATACATCCTGAGGATTTAATAAGTCATCCACCCTTTGACTGACTGGATCAGTTCTGAGAAAAGATGATATTCTACTGCCTAGATAGGAATGGGAAACAGTTGCTCCCAACACTGGTTGTCAGCATTTATCTTGCAACTAAATCTTTGGTGAAACAATTTTCCTGACTTGGAATAATTAGCTTCTTGGGCAAGGAAAGATGGCCAAATGCAAAATAATTAAGAAGACAGGTTTATGCCTTTCAATAACTCACTTTCCTTCTTTCCCTGCCCCTCCCTGAAATGGAGGCAAGGGCCAAGGCTGGAGTCCTTTCCAACTGGAACGAGAACCTGTCTCCATTTTGAGCCAAGGCAGAGTTAAATAAGCCATTGTGCCATGTGCTCAGGGGTAATTAGGCATGAAAAGAATCTGCAGTCGGCTCCCTCCATTATTCCTCACAAGCTGTCCTTTTGCCATGTGCCCGAGCCCCTGGGTCTCAGTGCTGGCACTTCTACAGAGATATAGATGTCGTTGTCATGGCAACTACTCTGTGCTAAGCAACTTTATGGTCTAATATTATTAAGGGGGCAGGGATCAAAAGCCAGTGAGGGACTTTGTCTCTGAAGCCCAGGAAAACTGTGTCAGGGATGGGACAGGATGGCAAACTCATGGGAGAATTGGGGATCTCAGTAAGCACCAGGTTGTCACCTAAAGAATCTTTTGAGACAGAGAGAAGGCCAAACAATGAAGTCAATAAAATGTGCCTCTGAGGGTCTCAGTTTCTCATCTCCCATATACCTTTCTCCATGGCTCACTCTCCTTTCAGATGCCCAGTACCTTGCTGTTCCCTCCTGGGGAAAAGATGTGCTTTCTTTCAGTAGTTTCCATCTGAATGTGAATTCTAGTCACTGTTCACTTCTATTTTAACTCATATTTCCAGTCTTATTTACAAATGTGAAACTAAAAGCACTGGCTAAGTTGTGGCGGAAAATATTTAAGGGAGAAAAATCCCTTGCCTCCAAACCCTAAAGTTACATAGTGAAGAAGCTGCCTTTTCTTTCTAGTTTAACATCTTACTATAGACTATATTAAACATTCACAAAAGTAGGAGGAACGATATAATGAGCCTCCATGTACCCATCATCTCAATTGCCTTCTTTACAGATGTTTACCATGCTTGACAGATAAATACAGAAAGGAGCCCTTAGACCCCTCTCTCTTCCACTTTAGACCCAATCAGGGAGGGTTGCTCAACAAGCCAGGGTAAAAAATTTCTTTTACAGTGGCACTGAAGAGAACGTGTTAGGCATTGCTCAGGCACCTTTAAAGCTTTGGAGTAAGTGCTGAATGTTAGTGCTTTCCTCTCCCCACTGTCAACCAGTCAGAAGAACTGGGATACAGAGAGTGCCCTCCTATCCAGTCAGTCAGAGACCAAAAATGGCTGGCCTCTTAGTCATTTTGTTATTACCTGTGTGACAGTTCCCTGGTTTGCATGAGACCAGCTTTACAGACTGTATTATCAAGTAACTTGAAGCAGCAGATGGACTCTCAGTGTTCTCCAAAAGGTAGGTTCCAAAAAATGCTCTCAATCTTTGAATAATGCAGTGAGTTTCTTATTAAGTGGCAAAATGTATCCACCATTCTATAGCATCCAAAAATGCTACTACTGCTAAAGTTTTCACAGTACCCTTAACCTCCTTCTGAATCATCTCTTGGCCTCCATGGGCAGGGAGTAGTGGTTGTGCAGCACATGAGACAGTGTTATACAAAGGTTATTCTCATCTGTAGTTTAATAAAATACGTTTATAATACTCTCAGTTTATATTAAAAATTGGTGCTATGGCATCAAAAAACTTTGGTTAAAAAAATAAGGTAAAGGGTCAACATAGGGTTTTCTTTGTAATGTGTAAAGATGTAAGAGTTAAGCTCAATTTCAGATCATCAAATATAATTCTCTATAGTGTAGACAATAACAACTACTATTACTATCTCCAGCACTTATGACTATCACTACTAAGGCTATAACTACCTAACAATGACCATTTCTAAAGTGCCTTCTTGCTCATTTTAGCTGGAATAACTTTTTGCAGATGAACAAACATGTCAACACTTCTCCAGGTAAGATTTGTTAATAGTTCATTTATTGGAAATTAGTAAAACTCAGCCAGAAGTAAAAGATGGCAATGGCAAAGCAAGCGAAGAGCTTCAAACATTATATGAGAAATACAAACAAATGGCAGATAGGTGGGATGGGGCGGATATAGCACAGTTCAGTAAATCTTAGGCTGATCTTACTGAAGAGAAAGAGTGAACAGTTGCTAACAAATGTAAACAAATAATCGATATTACTCATAATTGTTAACTTCTCACATTTTCACATTTCAGTATGATACCTAATCTTTCAATATAATTATCTATCCTACGACATAAGTAGGTGTTTAAAGTCCTACTTTATAGATAAAGAAACTAAGACTCAAATAAAATGACTTATTGAATAATTAAATGAATTGAGCAAGCATTAGACTCTATTGTGTCCCAATCCAGAGTGCTTTAAGAACAAGTCAATAAGAAAACAAGCTGGTCAAGTTAATCAAAATAGCTTATTAATATCTGTTCAGTCCATCCCATTATATATAGATCAAATGGCTCTTGCTTTAAATAATGCCTTAATTCTTCCCTTTGTTTCACAGACAAGGCTCATTTAAAAATAACTTTAGGTAGCCTCTACAGGTTGCAAGGAAGAGAAATACTGAATTCAAAAAGGAGCTTAATCCAAATGTACAGTAAACAAATAGCCAAGGGGATTGTAGACACTGTGATTCCTTCTGCCTCTTGCTGTGGCCCCGCTTCTCTCTAATACTAGATTCCATTATTCTCTCTATCACTGGATTACTTATCTTATTTAGAACTCAGTCTTCCTATAAATTTGACATACATGTGGCCCATTATGGCTATTTTGGCTTCTAAGAGATTAGCTTTCTTCAGCTTCTTTTCTGTTATCAACTTGTAAGTTCTCATGGTATTTCCTTGCTCAAAATCTCTAGAGAGGAAATATAATTGGCCCAGTATGCTGGGAGTTTAGGATTGTTGCCCTTGGATTAAATGTCCATACATGGGCCAGTCAAATGTGGTCTAGATTGGAGATTTATATAATACAAAACATGGTAGCTTAAGCTTACCTTTTCATCTAACCAGAGCTACATAACCAAAGCAGAATACTGCCTTTATATATATTGTGTTTAAACACTTATTAACAATACTTATCTTACTAGTTTGCAATATTATTTTCTTTGTTAGACTTTAAGTTACTTTCAGACCAGGAAGTTGTTTTACTTATTTTATATCCCTGGTACCTAATTCTTTCACAGAGCTAGCACTCAATACTCAGTATATATTTGGATATGCTTTTACTTTTCTGGATCAGTGAATATGTGTTGATAAATTAATATGATATCTGGTTTCTAAAGCATTTTCACATGATTCATATTGTGTGGCTTTTTTTTTTCTGAGTCATTTCTGCATTGGAATTTTTGTACCATAGTCTCCTCCTGGGATTGATTCTATTGAAGGGCAAAGTGGAGGCACTGGAGGAAAACCAAAGATGTCTTCAGGACTATCTTTGGTGATAGTATCACCCAGCTCTCCATTTCATCCCATTGGTGGAACTACTCTCTCTTGTCCTCAAATGTCCAGTATGACCCTGCTCTTCTTCTTTACTGTCTTCTCAAAAAGATACCCTTTATGTTTTCAGGAAATAATCTGATAAATTAACTCATTCAGAGATGAATGATTAATAATGTTCAAAGCACATCTTCCCTCAAAAAGCTCCAAAGCGTAACAGTCAGGCAGCCAGCAAACATCAGGTTCAAAAGTCCTGCTTTACTCTCTTTCCTCCATATTTTCTTCCTACAGTATCATGTTGCTTAGTTGCTTAGATTAAAAATATGTAGTAACCTTAAAATATAACATTCAATAGCCAATCCATTAAGTCTTACTGGAATCTTGGCACTTATTATCTTGTATTATTTTACTTAGCAAAATCTTTAAGAAATAACCATCTGACAAGGGGTAGAAGGGTATAGGGGGAGAGTCTCGGAATAGGAAACAGAACTGTCTGTAAGTTCTGGTCAGAGTAGGGGTGATAGGTAATTTGGGAGCAGAGGAGTTAGCTGAGATTTTGGATAGTGTTCAGAAGCGGTAAAAAGGGGAGGAGAGAAGGAAAGAAGAGAGACTAAGTTCGATGATTCATTCAACATTTTATTGAATTTTACTATGGACCAGGCACCAAGGCTGATAAAAAAATAAGGTGATGATTCTGTATTGCTGAAACTCATTTTTTTCATAGGAAAATTAGGTATTGAAAGTCACAAAGCAATATTTTAAGTGCAATGGCAGAGGTTAAATACAATATGCTCTTAGATCACAGAGGAGGGAGCAATTAACTTTGACAGGGAATAGAGATCAGCAAAGTTGGGAAAGCTGCAGAGAGCAGGTAATATTTGATTTCAGTCTGTGAATAGGTAAACATGTTTTCCAGGTGGAGAAGAGGATGAACCTTCTCTAGGGAGGGAAGATGTGGCAAGAAGATTAATTTAACAAATATTTATTGGGTATGTACTATGGGCCAAGTGCTTTTATAGTTGCTTGGGATATATCAGTGAATGAAAGGACAAAATTCTGTGCTCATGCAGTTCACATACTAGTTAGGGAGACAGAAAATAAGTAAAATAAATAATTAAAATATAGAGTAAGCTACATATGATAAATAGTAAAGAGAAAGATATAAAATGTTGGGAGGGGGATTGATATTTTAGATGACATGATGAAGAAATTATCCCCGAGAAGGTAACTTCTGAGTAAAGGTCTGAAGGAAGTAAGGGAAGTAATCATATGGATATCGAGGATAAGAATGTTTTGAGCAGACTAAACAGCAAGAACAAAGGCCTAAGCTAGGGGCAGACATGGAGTCTTTGAGGAACAGAAATGAGGTCAGAATGACAAGGATGGAGAGATCAAGTGGGGATTAGTCAGAAATGAAATAAGAAAGGCAAGAAGAAGGCAGATAGTTTTGGGCTTTATAGGTCACAGTAAGGACTTTGGTTTTTACTCTGAGCAGGATGAAGAAAGAGCCATTAAAGGAGTGCAAGAAGAGGAGAAATACTTTCTGACTTCAGTTTTAACAGAACCATCCCCTCTGTTACGTTGAGAAATGAATGCAGGGGTCAAGGGCAGGCATAGAAAGACCATTTAGGAGGTTATTTTGACAATCCTGGTGAGAGATAATATTGACTTGAACCAGATTAGTGGCAGAAGGGATGGTGAGAAGTGATCAAATTCTAGATTTATTACGAAGATGAGCCACAGAAATTCGTGATATTTTAGACAAGAAGTTTGAGAGAAGGAAGAATCAAGAATAGCTCCAAGTTTTTAAGCCTGAGTAAGTTGCCATAAATTGAGAATGGAAAGGAACTCGTTTTGGAAAAAACAACAGGAGCTCAGTTTTGGACATGTTAAGTTGTGATGCCTCTTAGACATCCAAAGAATAATATTCAATAGGCAATTCTGGATATATGGCGAGAGATTCAAGTTAAAGACATAATATTGAGAGTCTACTATATAGAGTCATCATTACCATATAGATGGCATTTAAAGTCATAAATCTAGAAGATGTTATATAGGTCACAGATGAAATTATGTAGGAAATAAATGTAGAGCAGGGTCCCTAACCCCGGGGTTACAGACCGGTATAAGTCCATGGCCTGTTAGGAACCAGGCTGCACAGTAGGAGGTGAGCAGTGGACAAGCAAGCGAAGCTTCATCTGTATTTGCAGCTGCTCCCCAGCACTAGCATCACTACCTCCGCTCCACCTCAGATCATCAGGCATTAGATTCTCACAGGAGCACCAGTCCCTGGTGCCAAAAAGTTTGAGAACCACTGGAGAGTGTAAGAAAGAAGACGTTCTAGAACTGAGCCTGGTGGGAATCCAACATTTAGAAGTCAGAGATGAAGACAAACCAAGAAAAGAAAATAAATAAGCACAGCCAGAAATGGAGGAAGAACACAAAAATAATGAGGTATACTGACATCAAAAATATGAATTGTTTCAAGTTTTCACTTACAACAAAAGCTATTGATAAGTAAACAAAAATAAGGACTGAGAAATGATCTTTGGATATGGCGATGTGGAAGTCATTGGTAGCTTTGTGAAGAACTATTCAGTGGAGTGATGAGGACAAAAACTTGATTGAAGTGTGTTTAACAAAGAATGAAAGCATATAAACTTATATATAAATGTTTATAACAACATTATTCATAAGAGCCAAAAAGTGGAAACAACCTAAATGTACATCAACTGATGAATGAATAAATCAAATGTGATATATCCTTACAGTGGGACATTATTTGGCAATTAAAAGAATGAATCATTGATACTTGGCAATGTGGATGAACCTTAAAAACATGCTAAGTGAAAGAATCTAATCACGAAAGATCACATATTGACTTTCATTTATATGATAAGTTCAGAATAGTTAAATCTGTAGGAGCAAAAAGTAGATTAGTGATTGCCCCGGGTCTGGGGAATATTAGATAAGTATGAATAGGGAATGACTGCTAGCTGCCAAAAGGTTTCTTCTGGGGGTGAATAAAAGTATTCTAAAATTAAATTGTGCTAACTTATTGCACAGCTCTGTGAATTCTGAAATCATTGAATTGCATACTTTAAATGGGTGAATTTTATGGTATGTTAATTATATCTCAATAAATATTTTTAAAAAGAAGAAAGTGTGAAGGTGAGTATCAGGAAGAACTAGTAGAGAATTCTTTCAAAAATTATATTATGAAGGAAAGAGAAAAATAGGCAGTATATGGAGGGAGATACAAGATTAAGGAATTGTTTTTTAAGATCTGGGAAATATCAGCATATTTTAGGGTACTGAAATTAATCTGTGGAAAGAGAAAGCCTGATAATACAGGAGAGAAAATGAGAGGGAGAAGACTTGGTGGAATAATGTTTTTGAGTAGGCAATAGGAAATGGATATTTAGTAGGTAGGTGGAGGGATTTGCCTATTATTGTGGAAAGTTTATCCACAATAATAACAGAGAAAGTAGATTATATTAACTCTGATTCCTGGTAGGTAGGTAGATTTGGGACTGAGGCTTTTGGAAATTTTAATTGCTTCATTTTTTTTCTGTTACTGTGGAAACCAAAATTGACTAGCAGAGAGTAAGGGTGGGGAAGGAGGTGTCGAAAATTAGAAGAGAAAATCTAAAATATTTGCCCTTGAGAGTAAAAAAACAATGGATTAGGGAAGAAAATAATGACTCCTTGGGAGTGTTAGGGATGCATATGAAGTTTAGTGAGCATGAATGTAATATGAGACCAGTTGGCCTCCTTGTGTATTTTTCTCCAGCTATCTTCAGTTGCATGGATTCAGGTATGGAGTAAATGAAGAGTTAGATTTAGCCAGTGCATTGATTATGCCAGATTAGATTGGGTTTTGAGAAAACAGACTGTGAGATAGAAATCTGTGTGCAGGAAGTTTATTGGAGAGTGTTCTCAATAGCAACATCTGTAAAGAAAAAGGAGAAGGAAGCCTGAGCATAGGAGAGGTTGAACAGCAATGTAGTTATACCAGAGATCTCAGACAATCATACAGGGAGCTGTGGAGCTGGGATGACCTTCAGAGTTGTTCCAAATTGGGAAAAGGGTTTGAGACATTCATGCACCTTTGTAGATATTTATATGGAATTTCTCTGGGGAAGAGGCACAGCCTTGGGCAAAGAAGCTTCTTTTAAGTGAGTGAAATTTTTCAAGAGGGATTTAGCTGTGAGATTATAGCAATCAATACTTCTAGTAGCTGAGGTAATGAGCGCCTCAATCCTAAAGGGAGATAGAGTGTGCACACCATAGAATCCACTGCAGTTCAGCCTTTGTACTGCTTGCTTATATATAGTTTACTCCTTCTAGGAAGAGCTTCTCCAGGATTCTGATTGGTCTCCTTTTCTAGACAAATTTATAAGAAGAAAGAGGAACTGATCCCACATCTGTAACTGGTCTAGAGGCTGCCATTGATATTCATCATCTTCCTTATTTATAGTCATTCTAGGCTTTGTTTTCTCTTGGCTAGCATCTAGATGGCTTACCCAGTGGTATGACTGAAATTTTCATATATGAGGTACCTAAGCCATTCTCAGGATTTGGCTGTTGCATTTCTCCATCTACCATCAAAACTGGACAGGAAATTACCAAGAAATGCCATATGGCATCACCTAGTTACTAAACATGGTTTTCACTTTTCCCTTATGGAATAGGCATTGTGATGATCAGGGTCAGTTTTTTCCACCAGCATGGTGACACCTTTTCCTTATTGCTGGTTTTTAGTACAAAAAGGTCAAAGTGACCATGTGACAGCCATAGCTTAAAGTTTAATGGGACCATAATATGTCCCCTGGTTGATTTCCATTCTGGAAATGAGGACCTCTAAATCTGTGAGGCAGAGCTGTGGGAGCAGGAAGCACATACTTCAGTGACCCACTTGGTGTGCTAGTAAGCAGGCTCATTTGGTTTCCAGACCCATGCATTTCACATACAGAAAGATGATATTATAAAATAGTCATTGAATTAAAGTATATACCATGTTCTGGGGAATAATATCCTGGCCTTTCAGGGTATCATCTCCAAGATGGTGCCTTAGCTGTACTTTTGAAAGGTCATTCTACTGCTCTATCGGGTTGAGAATTGGGGGTGGTGTAGTAAATGGTAAGACTAGTGTATCTTATGGTCATGTATCCTCTGCCGCATCTTCTTTTACATAAAATTTCTTGGTATAAATTAATTGTATGTGGCATTTCGTGCTGGTAGATTAAATATTATGTATGCTCTGGGATAGTGGTACTAGCCAAGGCCTTTTGGGTAGGAAAAGCATATTCATATTGGGTTTGGGTTTCCTATGAAGATAAATAGCTCCTCCTTTCAACATGAAAGGGGTTCAGTGTAGTAAATTTGTCACTTGTGTCTTGTTGGCCTTATCTAGTGATGGGGCCACATCAAGGGGTGGCTATTTGTCTCTGTTGTTGGCAGGTTGAGCATTTGGCTACATCAGTGACAAGATAGCATGCTCTCGTGCCCATGAATAACTTCCATCCATGTTACCATGGCTTCTCTCTTAATAAGCCTATTATGTTGGCCTTAGGGTGGGTGGATAAATTATCCTGTCCACTTGGTTGTTTAGTGCTTATTTCATAGTGGATGCCCTCTTATGGACATAGCCAGCAATTAATATTTTATACTTCATGATTACTCCCATACTTCCATTCGCATTCCACTTCCCCTGACCTCCTGTCCACCATCGTCCAAAGTATGTAAATTCTGACCAACAAGCTGAGCTAGTCATCACTGCTCATGAGTCCATGTGTATTCTCACCTCAAGCCACTTCTTTTTCTACAAAAAGTAGATGAACAGGTTGTTCACTTGAAGTCTGAATATTGGGAGAATTTCTGTTCACCACTCTCTTGGTGCCAACTTTGAGTGGTGCTGTCACATAGCATCAGCCCATGTTTGTCTTGCAACCACATAGTGAACCAGTGCTTTCATGATAGAGTGCATCCTCTATCTCATGCAGTCATAGGTGTGAGCATAGAGACAGGCATTGGTGTAATAGTAGTTGATGACACAGGGGTCTGGGCAATCTACTTGCACAGCTTGGTACTGCTTATGCCTGATTCTGGAAACATATATTCCTTTATTCTTTACAGTTGGTTGATAGAATCCAAATCATAATGGGTAGTTTTGGCTGCATGGTCACTTAACGTCCAATGGTCAAATTCTTTATCTCTCCTAAGGTCTAGAAACAGTAAAAGGAACATTGTGTCAGATAAATCATAGTTATCTGTTGTAGTAAGCATAGTCTTGCTCCAGATCCTTAAAAGTTTGTGTTGTGATTCTTCTATCAAAGCTTGCTATGAAGTCAATATAATGTCTTTCTTTTAACAGATAAAACATCCAATATTATAGGCTCCAGTGGGTCACATAACTAAGTGGTCAGCTTTTCCTCCAATGTGGTCTTGATTCCTGTTCTAGGCCTCACTTGAAGCTAGAAGACTTTTATGTTACCTAATGAATGGATCAGAACAACTTCCTAAGAGTGAAATATGCTGCCTCTAGAATGTGAGCAGGTTTACCAGGCATTGTTTCCTTCTTACTGCTGTAAGGTACATGATGCAATAATGTGTGCTTTAATTTAGAGGGGGTGTCTCAGTGTAATTCAAAACAATGAACCCCCTAAAACTTCACAGATATGGCAGTCTCCTAATTCTTGGATAGATTTATTTCCAACTGTCAGAATCACATGTGTCTTATGAAGAATTCCAATGTACTTGCCACTTTCTGTTCATCCAGTCAAACTAATAAGATGTCATCGATATAGTGGAATAATGTAATATTTTGTGAAATGTCCAAACAAAGTTCTTTTAGACAATATTATTAAAGAGGAAAGTAACCTTAGGGAAAATCAGTATAAGTATATTTTTGTCAATTGCATGTGGATTGCATCTGATCTTATTTCATGATAGGGAAGGAAAAAAATCACATATGATAGCTCAAAAAATTTAAATAGATTAAAATAATACCAACCATATTTTTCCATGTACAACAGCATGGAACTAAAAATTAACTACAAGAAGAAATCCAGAAAAAAGACATATATGTGGAGTTTAAATAACATGATACTGAACAATAATTAGGTCAAAGACGAAATATGAGATCAAAAAATACATAGAGACACATGAAAATAAAAAAAAACAACATATCAAAATTTCGGAGATGCATCAAATGCAGTACTACAAGAAAATTTTATGGCATTATAGCCCTATCTCAGAAAACAAGAAAATTTTCAAATAAACAATCCAATGTTTCACCTTAAATAACTAGAAAAAGAAGAACAAATGTAGTCCAAAGTCAGCAGAAGGAAGAAAATAATAAAAATTAGAGCAGAATTAAATAAAATAGAGAACAAAAAGACAATAGAAAATATTTATAAAACAAAAAGCTGGTTCTTTGAAAAGATACATAAATTGACAAACTTTTGGCAAGACTAACTAATGAAATAAGAGAGAAGACTCAAATAAATAAGATCATAAATGAAAGAAGATAATTTACAGTGGACACTGCAGAAATACAAAGGATTATAGAAGAATACTATGAAAGGCTATTCACCACCAAATTCGATAACCTAGAAGACATAAAAACACTCCTAGAAGTATACAAGCTTTCTGGACTAAATCATGAAGGATTGAAAAACCTAAGTACACCAATCACTTATAAGGAAATTGAAATGGTAATCAGAAATTTTCCCCCTAATAAAAGTCTAAAATCAGATGGCTTCACTGGTGAATTCTACCAAATATTCAAAGAAGATTTAATACCTTTTCTTCTCAAACTCTTCAAAAAAGGTTGGAGAGGGGGAAATATTTTCTAACTCATTATATGAGACCAACATTACCCTGATTCCACAACCACACGAGGACAACACACACATACACAAAGAAAATTATAGGCTAATATCTCTGATGAACATAGATGCAAAAATCCTAAACAAAATACTAGCTAATTGAGGACAACAATACATTAAAAAGATAACATCATGATCAAATGGAGTTCATTTCAAGGATGCAAGGATGGTTCAACATATGAAAATCAATGTGATACACCATATCAACAATATAAATAATAAAAAATCATATGATCATATTAATAGATGCCCCCCAAAAAACTTTTGACAAGGTCCAACACCCATTTATGATTAAGACATTCAATAGCATGGGTATAGAAGGAAAGTACCTCAACATAATAGTGGCTACATACAACTGACTCTTAGATATTATCATACTAACTGGTGGAAAACTAAAAGCTTTTCCTCTAAGATCAGGAACAAGACAAGGATGCCTATACTCACCACTGTTATCCAACTTAGTACTGGAAGTCCTAGCCAGAGCAATAAGTAAGGAGAAATAAATAAACAGAATTTAAATTGATAATAAAAAAATAAAACTGTCACTATTTGCAGATGACATGATTCTCTATATAGAACCCTAAAGACTTCTCTAAAAGACTATTAGAAACAATAAACAAATACAGGAAAGCTGCAGGATAATAAACCAGTGTACAAAAATCTGTTGCATTCCTATATACCAATTCTGAAATGTCAGAAGAAGAAACAAAGAAAACAATACATTTTGCAATTGAAGAAAATGAAGGACCTATACACTGAAAACTACGACATTGTTTTTTCTTTTTCTTTTCTTTTTCAACATTTAGTATTATTTTATATTAGTTTCAGGTGTACAGCATAGTGGTTAGACATTTATATAATTTACAAAGTAATCCCCTGATAAATCTAGTACCCACCTGGCATCATACATAATTATTACAATATTATTGGCTATATTTCCTGGGCTGTACTTTACAATCCCATGACTATTTTGCAACTTCCGATTTGAATTTCTTAATACCTTCGCTTTTTCACCCAGCCCTCTAACCCTCCTCTTATCTGGCAACCATCAGTTTGTTCTCTGTATCTATGGGTCTGTTTTTGTCTTGTTTGTTATTTTGTTCTTTAGATTTCACATATAAGTGAAATTATATGGTATCTGTCTTTCTCTAACTTATTTTACTTAGCATATACTCCCTAGTTCTATCCATAGTCACAAATGGTAAGATTTTATTTTTTATAGCAGAGTAATATTACAGTGCATATATGTGACACCTCTTCTTCATCCAATCTTCTACTGATGGGCGCTTATTTTTCTTCCATATCTTCACTGTTGTAAATAACACTGCAATATAACATTGGTGACTATCTTCTCCCATTCAGAAGGTTGTCTTCAGGTTTTGCTTATGGTTTCCTTTGCTGTGCAAACATTTTTAGGTTTGATGTTGTCCCATTTGTTTATTTTTTATTTTGTTTCCCTTGCCTGACGAGATAGATCTGAAAAGGAATTACTATTAACAATATCAGAGAGTTTACAGCCTATGATTTTTTATGGGAGTTTTATGGTTTTGGGTCTTACATTTAAGTCTTTAATCCATTTTGAGATTATTTTTGTACATAGTGGTATAGTATCAATTTTTTTGCATGTATCTGTCAAGTTTGCCCAACAACATTTATTGAATAGATTGTCTTTACCTCATTGTGTATTCTTGCCTCCTTTGTCATAGACTAATTGAACTTACAGGGATGGGTTTATTTCTGGGTTCTTTCTTCTGTTCCATTGATCTATGTGTCTGTTTTTATGCCGATACCATGCTGTTTTGATTATTATAGCCTTGTAGTACAGTTTGATACAGATAGTGTGTTACCTCCAACTTGTTCTTTTTTCTCAAGATTGCTATGGCTAAATATTTAAGGTCTTTTTGTGGTTTCATACCAATTTTAGGATTATTTGTTCTAGTTCTGTGAAAAATGTCATTGGTATTTTGATAGGAATTGCATCGAATCTATAGATTGCTTTGGGTAATACAGACATTTAAAAAATACTAATTCTTTCTATCCATGATCACGACACATAATTCTGCTTGTATGTTTTTCAAATTCTTTCTTCAATATCTTATAATTTTCTGAGTACAGGTCTTTACATCCTTGGTTAAATTTATTTCTAGGTATTTTTAAAATGTAATTATAAATGGGATTATTTTCTTGATTTCTGTTTCTGATAGTTTGTTATTAGTGTATAAAAATGCATCAATTTCTGAATATTAATTTTGTATCCTGTTACTTTTCTGAATTCATTTATAAGCTCTGATAGTTTTTGGTGAAATCTTTAGAGTTCTCTCTCTATATAGTATCATGTCATTTGCAAATAATGATAGTTTTACTTCTTTTTTAATTTGGATGCCTTTTTTTGTTATTTTATTTTATTTTATTTTATTTTTTGGTCTGACTACTGTTGCTAGGACTTCTAAAACTCTGTTAAATAAAAGTGATGAAAGTGGACATCCTTTGTCTTGTTCTTGATCTTAAGAAAAACTCTATAGGTTTCACATATGTGGCCTTTATTCTGTTAAGTTATGTTCATCTATTTCCACTTTGCTGAGGATTTTTATCATAATTTAGTGCTGGATTTTATCAGATGTTTTCTACATTAATTGATATGATTATATGATCTTTATTCTTCATTTTGTTTATGTGGTTTATCGCATGAATTGATTTGTGGATATTGAACCAACTTTGCATCCCAGGAATAAATCTCACTTAACCGATTTCCTATTTAGAAAAAAAAAGTGCAACTTGCTGCCAGTGTTAATTTAATTTTACATAAATACACTCTTTGAGACTGAAGTAAATCTGATTGGTTTTCAATGTGAAAATAAAATATAAAAACTGTTGTTGGAGTTATTTCTAAACAGAACTGTCTCTAATTCTAACGTAACAGAAGTGCATGTAATGATCAGTATTTAATAACTTTTTTTCATATTTAAATTTCAAAGCATGGAACAACACAGAGAGGAACATCGCATTCCACACAAAAATATTGCATTTCTCTCTGGATCTTCTTGCCATCCTTGTCATTGTGTGAGCAGCAAATTTTGCAGCAACCAGTTGGATTCTGTTTCCCTTGGGGGAAATGTCCCCCAGGCAGGTGAAATGCTCCTGGGGAAACGTCCTCCAGGCAGGTGAAAGAGATGATCAATCAGAGCATGGACAACCTTGAAGACATTGCTGCCTTGGCTTGTGATGCTTTTCCAGCATTCTTTCAATCAGTGTCAGTCTAAACTTTACATGGCTGATTGTGTGCTCAGGATTGTCTTTCTTGAACAGGATGTAGGAGTTCAGCATTGTAATGTTTAGATGTCAAAAGAATTTCTTTTGACATCTTGCTTCTTTTGTGTTCAGTTGGATAAAAAGTGAACATCTGATAACTTGAGCCCACTGCTCTCATATTCTCGTTATAATACACAATGACATGTGGCTTCTTAGTTTTCTTTCCATTTCTGTTGTCTACTTCAGTCAGTATCATTGTGGAATTTCGACAACATTGCCATCTCTTTCTTATCACCGCATTTCAGTGCCATAAGTTGACCACAGAATTTGGCTACAGTAGTTCCCTTTGCAATTTTTTTTCCAGATGATTTGGCATCTGTTTTCTGTTCAAATGAGTTGTCCCAATTACCTCAGCCTTGTATTGATGTAATTCTCCAAAAAGCATTGGAGATATGTGGCAAACTTTGGGGGTAAGTTTAGGACTGTAATTTGTAAGTGATCTTGGGGTAAACACTATAGCCACAAGTGCTGCCCTGTGAGTATTCTAAGAGCAAATGGGAAATGGGTTCAATATGGTGTATGATCTTTTTAATGTATTACTGAATTTGGTTTGCTAATATTTTGTTAAGGATTTTTGCATCTATGTTCTCAGAGATATTGGCCTATAATTTCTTTATTTATAATGTCTTTGTCTAGTTTTGGAATCAGAGTAATGGTGGCCTCAAAAAAATAGCATGAGATCTTTTCTTCCACTTGAATTTTTTGAAATAGTTTGAGAAAGATAGGTGTTAATTCTTTGAATGTTTAGTAAAAAGTCACCAGTGAAGTCATCTGGTGTAGGACTTTTGTTTTTTTGGGAATTTTTTGATTAGTGATTCAATATTGTTAGTAATAATCGATATGTTCAATTTTTTTCTTTCTTTTTGATTCAGTCTTAAAGATTGTATGTTTCTAGGAATTTATTAATTTCTTTCAGATTGTCCAGTTTGTTGCCATATACTTTTTCATAGCATTTTCTTATAATTCTTTGTATTTCTGATATGTCAGCTGTCATCTCTCCTCTTTTATTTCTTATTTTATTTATTTAGTCCTATCTTTTTTCTCCTCTTTATTTTTTCCCTCCTCTTTTTTTTTCCCCTGTGATGAGTCTGGTTAAAGGTTTATAAATTTTGTTGATCTTTCTAAAGAACAAGCTCTTAGTTTCATTGACCTTTTGTATTTTTTTTAGACTGTATTTCCTCTCTGATTTTTATTATTTCCTTCTTTCTACTCAGTTTGGGCTTTGTTTACTTCTATCTTTCTAGTTTTTTTTAGGTGTAGGGCTGGATTGTTTATTTGAGATTTTTCTTGTTTCTTGAGGTTTGCCTATATTGCTATGAATTTTCCCCTAAGGATTGCTTTCCCTCTGTCCCATAGATTTTTTTATTGTTTCATTTTATTCGTCTCAAGTGTCTTTTGATTTCTACCTTAATCTTGTTGTTAATTTGTTCGTTATTTAGTAGCATGTTGTTTAGCCTGCATGTGTTTGTGTGTATGTGTGTTTCTTGTAATTGATTTGTAGTTTCATATCATTGTGGTCAGAGAAGATATTTTACATAATTTCATAGTTCTTAAATTTATTGAGTCTTGTTTTGTGGCTTAATATGTGGCCTATCTTGAAAAATATTCCATGTGGAGTTGAAAAGAATGTATGTTCTGCTGCTTCGGTGTGACATGCTCTAAAAATATCGATAAGTCCATCTGGTCTAATACATCATTTAAGGCTATTATTTCCTTGTTGATTTTCTGTCTGGAAGATCTGTCCATTGGTGTCAATGGTATATTAAAGTCCCCTGATATGACTGTATTACTGTTGATCTCTCTCTTTATGTCTGTTAATATTTGTTGTATATATTTAGGTGCTCCTATGTTGGGTGCATAAATGTTTACAAAGGTTATATACCTTTGTTGGGTTGATCTCTTTAGCATTATATATTTTGTCAGACATAAATATTGCTATCCAAGCTTTTTGTTTGTTTCCCTTTTCATGAAATATCTTTTTTCATTTCTTTAATTTCAATCTACATGTGTCTTTGGATCTGAAGTGGATCTCTTATAGATAGCATATGTGTGGGGTTTATTTTCTTATCCATTCAACTATACTATGTCTTTTGAATGGAGTATTTGATTGATTTATATTTAAAATGATTATTGATAGGTACATAATTATTGCTATTTTGTTATTCATGTTTATGGTAGTTTTTTTCTTTTTTTAAAAAGGAAGTCTCTTTAATATTTCTTGTAATACTAGTTTGATGGTAATGAACTTCTTTAGTTTTTTGTTTTTTTGTTTTTTTAAAATTTTGTCTAGGAAGTTCTTTATCTTTCCTTTAATTTTAAATGATAGCCCTGCTGGGTTGAGTAGTCTTGGTTGTAGGTCCTTGCTTTTTATCACTTTGAATTCTTTGTGCCAATCCCTTGTGGCCTGTAAAGTTTCTGTTGAGAAATCAGCTGACAGTTTTATGGGAATGTCTTTGTATGTAACTAATTGCCTTTCTCTTGCTGCTTTTAAGATTTTGTGTCTGTCTTTAACTTTGGCACTTTAATTATGTGTCTTGGTGTGAACCTTTTTGGGTTCATCTTGTTTGGGACTCTCTGTGCTTCCTGGGCTTGTATGTCTATTTCTTTTGCCATATTAAAGACATTTTCTGTCAATTCTTAAAATAGGTTCTCAAAATCCTGCTCTCTCTCTTTCATTTCTGTTACCCCTATAATGTGAATGTTGATATGCCTGATGTTGTCCCACAGGTTTTAAATTATCCTCATATTTTAAATAAATTCTTTTGCTTTCACTGTTCTTATTGGGTATTTTCTTCTACTTTGTCTTTCAAATTGCTGATTTGATCTTCTGCTTCATCTGATCTGCTATTGATTTCTTCTAGTGTATTCTTCATTTCAGTTATTATATTCTTTATTTCTGACAGTTCCTTTTTTATGGTTTCTATGTTCTTTTTTATGCTTACTATCTCTTTGTTGAAGTTTTCACTAAGTTCCTTGAGCTTATTTATAACCACTCTTTTGAGCTCTGCATATTGTGGATAGCTTGCCTCTATTTTGTTTAGTTCTTTTCATTTTTTTTTTTTTCCATTTGGGACATGTTCCTTTGTCTCCTTATTTTGGCTACCTCCTTGTGTTTGTTTCTATGTATTAGGTAGCTCTGCTATGTTTCCCAATCTTGGCAGAGAGGCCTTATGTAGTAGATATCTTGTGGCCCGGTGGCACAGTCTCCCTGTTCTCTGGAGCCAGGCACTTCTGGTGTGTTTCTTGTGTAATTTTTATGTGCTCACTTATAGTTGAAACTTGATTACTATTGGCATGTCATTTATTTGGACTGACCCTCAGGTCGACTGCATGTGAGGAGTGGCCATGCCTACAGTAGACAGGTGGTTGTTTTGGTGCTTACACCATGGAGCAGGATTCACTTTAGCAAGGCTCTGTTGTCTGCTGAATCCACTCTTTGGGTGTGCCATTTGTGGCACTGATTGGGTGATTTCTGGCGTCAACTTAAGCAGGTCACCAGGTTTGTTAGTTCTGGGGCCTCTTGGGAGGGAATCTGGTGCAGGCCAAAGTCAGTTATTGCCTGCGTCTGTCCTAGGGCCACCTGGTAGGAGTTAGAAAGTAATCTGCAGTTGGTAGCTGCCTATGCTATGCTTGGACATGCTCAGGAGTAGTTATGCTGTAAATTGAGGCCTCCTGCCACTATGCTGGGCTTTGGATCACTTAGCAAGAGTTACAGGGTCAAGGCCAGCTGCTGCATATTTGGACCTTGTGAACATTTGAGAGATTTTAGAAAACTTCACAGCATAGGCTCAGGCTGCCACTTGTGGATTAGCCTCTAGAAGAAGTTCAGTCCAGGCGCATGAATTAGGTAAGGTGGGTTCTCAGAGAATCACTGTGGTGGGGCAAAAGTGATGTTAACCAAGTTATTGAAGACTGAGATTTGGTGCTTGCCTACGCTTTAATCTCAGAGAAAGTTGCCCATCCAGCCCTCACCCTGAAGCCTGACATTTCAGTACTTCCCCATATGTTACTGGTGCTTTTGAGCTGCTGTTCCTTCTCTGAGCTTGGGACAAGTGTTTTTGAGCAAGTGAATCTTTTCTTAGGTTCTTTAAGAGGATGCCTATCAACAGTAGTTCTACATCTTACCCAGACTGAGCCCCTGCTGATTTTCACAGCCAGCTGTTATGGAGCTCCCTCTTCCTAACACTGATGCTTTGTGTTGGAGAGCTTGGTGACAGGCTGGGACCTCTTGCTCCTCAAGGGGGACCTCTGCAGGCAGTATATCCTTCCCTATTCTTAACAACCACAGGTGGTGTGGGACCAACCTGTTTTGTGTCTCCTCCCCTCCTACCAGTCTCAAAGTGGCTTCTTCTTTATATCCTTAGTGTTAGGAGTTCTGTCTAGCTACTCTTAAGGTGGTTCTTAAGAGTAGTTATTCTGTAATAAATGTGAGCACAGCATTTACCTACTCCACCATCTTGACAGGAAAAATCTCAGAATTTTGACTATTTATTGAATATCCACTCTTGATTTCTTTTGGTTCTGTGAACTAAGCAACTTCTTTGTCAGCTGCCCATCATTATTCCCTTAGGATGAATAAAAGCCACCTTCTTTTAAAAAATTTATTTATTTTAATAGTTTCAAGTATATAGTACATTGGATAGACATCTATATAGTTCATAAAACTATCCCCTCAATTGCTCCCTCCCTTCCTTGACCCTCAACCTAGCCAACGTATTAATAATTGCATTCCCTATGCCATGATCCCCACCTCCGTGACCATCCATCGGCTACTAATTTGTATTTCCTTAACCCTTCAGCCCATTCTCCCAGACCCCCAACCCCTCCTTCCTTCTGTCTGTCACCAAATTGTCCACTATATTTGTGAGTCTGTTTTTGATTAGTTTGTTCTTTTTATTCCTTAGGTTCTGCATATAAGTGAAATCATATAGTGTTTATTTTACTCTATCTGACTTAAATGCCTTCTTAGTCCATTAAAGCAATATCTTTTTCCATCCCCTTACTTTTAGTCTGCGTGTGTCTTTTAATCTGAAGTGAGTCTCTTGTAGGCACCATATGTAGGGGTCTTGTTTTCTTATCCATTCAGCCACTCTATCTTTTGGGTGGAGCACTTAATTCTTTTCCATTTGAGGTACTTATTGATAGGAATGTAGTTGTTACCATTCTTTATTCCTATTTTCGATACATGTTTTTTCTTTTTAAAGAAGTCCCTCCAACATTTCTTATAATACTGGCTTGGTGGTGATAAATTCCTTTAGCTTATTTTTGTCTGGGAAGCTCTTTGTCTGTCCTTGAACTCTAAATGATAACGTTGCTGGATAAAGTATTCTTGGATATAGATCCTGGGTCTTCATCATGTCGAATGTTTTGTGCCAAGCCCTACTGTCCTGCATAGTTTCTTTTGAGAAATCAACTGCCAGTCTTATGGGTGTTCCCTTGTAAGTAACAATCTGTTTCTCTCGCTGCTTTTAATATTCTTTCTTTGTATTTAAACTTTGGCATTTGAATTATGAAGTATCTTGGTGTGGGCCTCTTTGGATCCCTGGTTTTGGGATCCTCTGAGGTTCCTGGGATTTTATGTCCAGGTTAGGGAGGTTTTCCATCATTATTTCTTTAAATATATATTCAACTTTTTGTTCTCTCTCTTCAGGTACCCCTATGACATGGATATCTTTACATTTAATAGTGTCCCAAATACTCCTTAAATTATTTTTATAGTCTTGGCATCTTTTTTTCTTGCCATTCTGATTGATTGTCCTTGGCTTTCTCATCTTCTGTATATGTCATTTGATCCTCTTCTTTATTCACTTTGTTTACTCCTTCGTTTATTCTATTTAATATACTTCTCATCTCAGATAATGTGTTCTTCATTTCAGACTGCTTTCTTTTCACAATTTCCATTTTCATTTTTATGTTTTTTTAATCTATTTGTTGAAATTCTTGCTGAATTTATCTACACATCCCAAAAGTTCATTGAGTTTCTTTATAACCAGTGCTTTGAACTCTGCATCTGTTAGATTGCTTGACTCAATTATTTCTGAATCTCTGTCCTGTTCTCTTATATGGTTTCTGCTTCTTTGTCTTCCCATTTTGGCTGTCTTTCCTTGTCTGTTTCTATATACTAAGCAAAACTCCTAAGTGTCCCGGTCTTATTAGTGTGGATTTGTGAAGTAGGTGTTCAGTGGCACAGTCCCGAGAGGGGTTCAACTGCAGGCCAAATTTAGCCCAAGCCTGTGCCCCTCTGGGGCCACCTGTTAAGATTCTTCCAGCAATCCACAGATGCTTTGCTTATAGTTACCTCAAAAGGCCACATTGGAAACCAAGGCCAGTTACCTTCAGTGTGAGTCTAAGCACTGCTCATCAAGGAGCACCTGACTTGCTGAGGATACACTTGGATGTGGCTTGGGTGGGGCTGCGAGTTCGGGGAGGCAGAATTTCAGGGATTCCTCTTGGCAGAGTGACCTCTGTTATCCAGTTTGATGATGTCTCGGCTATGGCGGCGATGTGTACGGGCACTGGGAGGTGGGAGGACTCAACAGGGAACAATGGATATCTCCGGTACTTCTGTACAGAGCAAGTCTTGCCTTGGCTATCACTCCAACAATGTCTCCCTGTGAGTCCCTGGTGCCCCCTGTGCGCAGCATAATTGGCACTGGTGCTCAGAGCAAGCAAGTTCATCACGCTAAAATCCGCTTGCAGATACGGCCCCTTTAAGAGCAGTCTGCTGCCACTGCTGCCACAGCCTCCATCTCACTCAGCTGCTGGAGACCCAGCAGCCCTATGTCCTCGCAGGGTGATTTCTTGGATTTCTCCCTAGTTGTATGGCTAGTTCATCTAGATCCCAGGTGATTTTTCTTTGCTGCTTGCTCCTTGTCTCCATCACAACTTTGATTTGGTTGCCAGAGGGATGAACAAAGCCTCTATCATCTACGTCATTTTTTTCCTCCCTCCAAAAGCCATCTTTTGTTAATCATTTCCATAGTTGTCTGTAGGTCCCATGGAAGGCACATAATCTTTTGCGAAACCAAGGCCTCTGAAGTGTCCTCAAAAAAAGGCATAAATGATAGCTTTTAGCAGGGATAAATGGGATACTACTGCAAGTCCAGAGGTTCAGGGTAATCTTCAACTACATCAATATGGATGTCCTCAGCTGAGATTTCAGGGTCTCATTTTTTTCTAATTAGAATCCTAACCCTTGACGAGCAGCCTCCTGGGGACTGAGAATTCGATCTCCACTGAAATTCTGCTATACCTATAATTAAGTTGTGGCCCTGGTCCTCAGCTTTCCTATTCTCCAGTTTCAGAAGAGAAAGTCTCTTGAAATGCTCCTAAGGAGGCCTACTGGCTTTCACACTTAACCTTTAATTATTGATGAATTACCCATAGTTTTTCATTGTCATTCCTCAAAGCATTGGTAGCCCCCACCCCAAACAGTTATTCAACTTTATAGTCTGCATATTTCAAGTTCCTGAGGTATTATCTTTGCCAGCGCATTTTGTTACACCTGCATCCTATTCGGTTCACCACTAGTGTAAGTTATAACAATTGCAGCATGACAGCATGCCAAGAACTACCCACTCACCACCAGTCATGGGGTTCTCATTGTCAACTGGCTGGTGGGTGATCTGGTTCCAAAATTTATTTTAGAATCTTTTTCCAAGAATGCATAGTACTGCCTTGGGTCAAATTTCCTGGAAAGAGACTCCAAAATAAAGATTTGCATGTAGAAAATTTTTAGAAATGCTCTTAGGAGAAATACCTACAAAAGAGTGAGGGTAGCAGGATTTGGCAGAGGAGAACTGGAACTGTGATGCAATTGCAATAGAACTAGCAGAGACCTTCAGCATTTTTTTCTAGATTAAGCCAAGTGTGTATAGTTTTTTTTTTACCCCCTCATCAACCAATAAGTGGATGTCTCTAAGGGAATAACCTTGGAGAATCGCCTGAAGACAGTTCCCAGAGAGAGACTCAGCTATGAGCTGTCAGCAGGTCCCTGGCTTGGGTGTTGTGCTTGGGGCCTTCAGTAGTGAAGAACTTTTCTCAGTGTGCCACAGCATTTACTCTATTTGAAGATGTACACAAAAGCATAACTCTGATGGTTGCTCATGCCTATTAGTTCAGTAAGGAGAAAAGTTGAGGTATAGCAAAAAGGATGAACAAATTGTAAATTCCTGGGGAGTCGAACAATTGCTGTGGTTGGGGTACTAGAGCAAGTGGGCAAGAAAGATAAGATGCTATGTGGTGAGCTGATGCATGGGATGTTTAACATTATGGAGAGATTGCAGTTATTAGTAATGACAAGGTCAGAAACCTGTCTTTGGACTGAGTGGCTGAGGTAAGGTAGAAGACAAGGTCATTGAAGAAGACCAGGTTTAGGAATTGAGAGATGATGGAGTCATCATAGATCAACCTGTTTATTATTTAGATATGAAAGGACTTAGTATGTTCAGAGAACAGCAAGAAATGGAATTATCAATAGTTCATATATGTGATGGCAAGTGGTGGGAATTAGTCTGAAAAGGTAGTTTAGGGCCAGTATGTGAAAAGCCCTAAGTATCAAGCTAAGAAATTTGGCTTGTGTCCTATAGAAATAGGTAGTGAAGATTTTAAAACACCTATTTGTCTTATATGTGATTTGGAAATGTCAAACTTGCAGCAGTATAGACAACACATATACTGTAGAATAAGGCCAATCAATTAAGATGCTATTGTAATGGTCTAGAGTTAGTCAAGACTTCACATGCTAGATATTTGTGTCAGATACTACCAACTGCCTATCTAATATCTATTCTTATTCTTTAGGAGGAGGCTTCTATATTGTCAAAGGTAGCATTGAGTTTTGCTTTCTTTACAGACAGGAGGGACCATTAATGCAAAAGAAAGGTACTGGATTAGGTTTTTGAGAAGTATATGTTAAGATGATTAAAACAGCTGAAGGTAAATGTAGAAGGCAGAATAATGTTCCCCAAGATGTCTGTGTCCT
The DNA here is from genome assembly GCF_902729225.1 of Pteropus medius. Classification (NCBI taxonomy): domain Eukaryota; kingdom Metazoa; phylum Chordata; class Mammalia; order Chiroptera; family Pteropodidae; genus Pteropus; species Pteropus medius. The sequence continues at coordinate 5,222,996 of NW_024345861.1, read as the reverse complement.
AATTCTTGGAGCCTGTGAATCTGTTACTTTACATGGCAAAGAGAGACTAAGGTTATTATCAACTGGAACCTGGATTATCTGGGTGGGCCCAATGTAATTACAAGTATCTCTAAAAGTGAAAGAGGGAGGAAGGGTTCTGAAAATGGAAGAAGGGGCACAAAACCAAGGAATGCAACTGTTTCTAGAGGACTGAAAAGGCAAGGAAATAGTTTTTCCCGTTACCTCCAGAAGGAAATGGAGCCCTGATGATAACTTGATTACATCTCAATGAGACTCATGCCATATTTTTGACCTATAAAACTATAGGGTAATAAATTTGTGTGTGGTTTTTTTTTTAAATCTCTAAGCTTGAGGTAATTTGTTACAGCAGCAGTAGAAAATTAATACAGCAATCATTTTTACTTTTTTACTTTTTTCCTGCTTTATTTTAACTGCTAAAATGCAGATATCCATATTAGACTATGAAGTATCCATGCAAAAAGAATGGTAGACCAAAAAGATGGAAAGACTTGGGTCCCTGGTGGTCACTTTTTGAACTGTTAACCTGTAAATTTCTTTTAAATGAGGGAAAAATAAGCCTGTGGGTATTTAAAAGACTATAATCAGGTTGCTATTAGTAGCTAAATATAATTCCTGACTAAAATAATAGTATAGGCTGGGTATCCTTATAATTATTAAACTCAACATACCACAATCCAGTAAATAATTGAATTTACCATATGCCAGACATGGTTTTCTTTCCCAAGATTTCCTGATTTCTGCTCAAGGCACCACCAATTCTCAGAGCTACTGAGGCTAAAAATTTTGTAGTTTCCCTAAAATGCCTTTTTCACCTCATCTGCATATCCAATTATTTGTAAAAGCCTGTCAATTCTACTTCCATATCACCTCATGCACTACCTTTTTTTCCACTGTGATTGCACTCTCCTAGATTAAGTTCTCTCTCTCTCTCATCTGCACCCCGCCCCCCCATAGACACATACATCTGAGCTATTACAAAAACTGGTCTTTTCATGTTAATCTGCAATATATCCCTCAAACTACTAGATTTTACTAATATTTCAAAAATTTTTTAAAAGAATAGGTCTACTTTTCTTCTCAAAAGCCTTCAGTGGCTCCCCATTATTCACCATATTAAATCCAAATGCCTTAATGTTACATTCAAGACCTTAACCCAGGCATGCTTCATATTTTCTCTTTCCCAAATGTGCTTCTCATTTTCCTTATTCTGTGGCTCCTAGCCTCTGATACACATGCATTGGTTTCTATGACTTATTCTCTCATTGTTTCCCATTTACTTTCTTCTCTTCACTTACTGTAGTTTGTAAATACATTTATTATTTTTTTAAATTAATCAATTAACTATATATTCACCAGAATGTAAGCTCCCTGAGGATAGGAACTAAGTTTCTCTTAGTCACTACTCCATTTCCAGTACCGGATGTGTGTCCGAGGAGGGACTCAGTAAAGATCTGTTAATTGCATGGATGAGTGGGATGTCACTGTAAAGACCATCATAACTTCACATAGAATCGTCTTAAAATTCGAGCTGGAAAAGCATGACTTTGTTTCCATCAACAGCACCATTAGATTCAGGGACGAATCTTCATTCTCAAGGATGAGAACAAAAAATAAACAAACAAATGAACAAAAACACCAATGTATCCTGATGGCCAGGAAGCAAGGCCATCTACAGGTCAGAGCACCAGCCTTGGCGGAGAGTCCCTCCCTTCCATTCTGTGAGGCTCTCTGATCTCTAGGCCATCTCTTTGTGTCAGCTGAATAAATGTCCTTCCTATTTTACACTTACTTTATGCCAGGTCACAAAGATGATTTAGCCTTTTGAAACATGGTTTCTCTATGGCTTCACCTAATTGCTGAAAACTTAGTTTGCTCTGTAACAGCATAAATAAACATATTTGGAACAAGAGGCTAAATTTTATTCTTCCCTTCAGCAAAGCATAAAAACAAACAACCTTTCTGCCTAAACTCTCCCAAAACCTCATAATGACAGGACGAAAAATATGTATGAGGAAATTTTATTTATTCAACAGCAGACAAGGAAAAATTTTATGCCACAGGATCTTAGATAAGGGGAACATGTCATAGTAGCTCAGAAGTGGCTGCTGAAAGTGCTGCAGGAATGAAGAGGCAATAAATGCACTCATAAGTTTCATAGAAGTGCCTTTTCTTAATCCAAGGAGTCAATACTAGGTAAGCAGGCTATGTATTAAAGGATGGACATACCATATTTCTTTGTACACTTAGGGAATTTCTATTGCTTTTGATTCTCTGTGATATCATTTCTTTTCAAATACAAACTAGTGCATACGTGTGTATGTGTGAGCATCTAAATAAATAAGTTTCTTAATTCCAAATGAATCATTATATTTATAATTTGTAATTTGATAGGAAACAGAAATATATAAGTGGCACCCTAAAAATATCTGAACAACAGAAGATATTTATTATTATTATTTTAAATATAAAATATCCTTCCATTATTGTCTATATTAGGTCCTATCTCTACCTTGCCCTCATCTTCTTCTCCCCCCACCATTTTCACTTGCAAAGTAAGAATTCTGCCTTCTTAGATTGTCAGAGAATTAGTCAATTTTTAAATTTTCAGAATTTCAGACTTCTTATAATTAAACATGACACAGCAATTTAGGGAAAGGAAAAGCATTGTTTGAAAAATAAAACCATTTTTTAGTGTAACTAAGACAGCACAGCAGATTAATCTGAATTTTGAACATATTTTGAGATTGTTTACTGGTATGTGGCATTTTAGAGGGAGATAATGTGTTTTCAGAAATGGTACATTTTTAGCGGAAATTAAAAAAAATTATCCAGAAGCTAAAAATCTTCATGCTGTATTTTAATATGCAGATAACTCTTCTTCTAACCCAGGTTTAGAAACTTGATCTGGAAAGACTTTTAAACTACATTTAGGACATGATGTTCTTTAGGAAGAAAGCTGCCTCTTTTTCTTTTCTCCAGGGCACTGCAGTTTAGGACAGGCACAAAGCTGGGAACATAACCAAGGGCAGAAAAAAATTCATCCCCATGTTTCATTTGTCCAACTGACCTGCAGGTCACAACCTGAAAGTTTATGAATCGGTGAGGCCTTGTCTCTGTATAAGCATGTTTTCTGGACTTTGGTTGAAGCTAAATTCCTGACTTCTAAAAGAGGAGTGGGTGTGGACTTCCAGCAGGAATAGCCAGTGGGAAAGAAGTAATATTCATTAAGAGTGTCTCATGCAAGCAGCACTGGGCTAAGCATGCTCAGTGTAAATTTTCCTGTAGCCTGTCAAGCTATGTCTGAACTCGTTCCAGAATACTGGATTTACTTTTTTTTTCCCACCAGGAAGAATGCTCGATTAGACTGCATTTTACTCTGCTCTCTCCCCATCTTTTTCTTTCTTTCTTTCTTTCTTTCTTTCTTTCTTTCTTTCTTTCTTTCTTTTCTTTCTTTCTTCTTTTTAACAACTCTTTCTTTCTTTCTTTCTTTCTTTCTTTCTTTCACTTTCTTTCTCTTTCTTTCTTTCTTTCTTTCTTTCTTTCTTCTTTTTTTCTTAGCTCTTTCTCTCTCTCTCTCTCTCTCTCTCTCTCTCTCTCTCTCTCTTCTCTTTCTTTCTGCCAGAAGATTGAAACAATATTCTTTTCTGATCAGTTTAGTTTATACGATGTCCTTCAGTGTCCACATGAGCATTTCAGTGGAGAAGAAAAGAAACTTTGCTACCTGAGAACTGAAGACTGCTTAGGTCAGTGAATGCTAATAGAGTCCTTAAGGACTTAAGGAGCAAGGAGTTTACTTTTCTCAACTTTTAAGGTAATCTACAGCAAATTTAATTGTTTCTTACAAATAAGTGGGTGTACACTAATTTTCTATTTTTCACACAAAAGCATGCTTTTCATAGGCTGGAGTGATTTTCCAAACATAGAGAAAATATGTCTTTTGGTTAATTTGCATTTGAAAGAATCTCTTTTTGTATTTGCGGTTCTCTCTCTACCACAAATTATATATTTTTCAAAATAAATATTGTGGTGAGCTGATGTAGCCATAATGACCTGAATGTGGATGTATTCTGTGTTATATTAATTCTTGGTGTGGATTGGTTTGGTGAAAGTTATTGCTTTGTTGCTGCCAAAGATGAAAGAGAGTTTGTTTTTTATTGCTATTGTTTTTGGAACTTTTGGTGGGCTTTGAGACTGCATTGTGAGAAACCCTCTTATAGAGAAGAGCCATCTCTTTCTCTATTTAATGTGCATTTTTCACAATGTTCAACTTTAACTCTAAGGAAGGAGTACAGTTTTCTCAGAATCTGTGTCAAAGTGGAGTTTTTAAAAAATGTAGTTTTGGAGGGAAACATCATTTAGAAAGGCAGTCTGTAATAAAGAAATTAAGTCAAAACCTTCTTGGTGAATATAAGCAATGGATGCAAAAACACTACATGCTGCATACTCACAGATTTAGTTTAGGTTAATAATTTTACTTATTTAAAAACAAAGATCAGACTTTAATGTGCTGTCTTACAATATTAGTTGATAACACAAAACATTCAGATTAGAGAGAATTAGGATCTCAGAAAAAACAAGTTAGCAAAGGCGGCCCCTTTAAAACATCTGAGGACTGAGGTTATGAAACCACACGGCTTCATGTAGGAATAGTGCATCCTGAGCTAAAGCAGTTTAATTTTATTCAAGAATTTTAAGAGTAAAATAGGATTGGTTTCTTTTCCAAAAACTTAAACAAAACAAAACCAAAAACAGCCAGGCAAGGATTATTGATCAGTTAGGGATTAAATAAATTTTGAAATACAAAGCATCACATATTATCAATATGTAAATCAGACTGGCCAGCTATTCAGGGGGAATAAACAAAAATAGCATAGTTTCATATGGAGTCAAATGTAGCAGCACTCCTGCCCTTCCTACACCATCTTCCTGTCCCAGAGAGGGATGATAGACATGGGCCATATCAGACTTAGCTGATGTGCTGACCTTGTTCTTTAACTTATGTCCATCTGCTTTTACTGGGCAACTGAAGCAGTGAGCAAAGTGGGAAGGGACCTCAGAGAAGGTGAGAGAAAAAGAGGCCAGACACTGCCAGGGCTGTGATCTGCTCCCCACCCTGTGATTTAGACATAAGTAGAGGAGCTAAGTGGATGTACCTAAATCCACTTCCTTCTGCTCCCAGGGCTTTGATTTAGTACCAATTGCTGCAATTCTGCACCTGCTTCTGTTTTCCATAAGTAAAAGCTTCTCTGATGCATCAATGGTGGTTTATTTGATATCAATTGATCCCTAAGGAGATAGTTAAAGTAATTCAATCTTGTTTTGGTTTTTCTTTTCTTCCCTAACATGTGGCAGAGGTCTTGATGAGTTTAATTGAAACAACAAATCCTTTCTGGAATGGAAAAACGCAGTTCTCCTTGAAATTGTGTGTGTTTGTGTGTGTGTGTGTGTATGTGTGTGTGTGTGTGTGCGTGCGCGTGCGTGCGCGCGCGTGCGCGCACTCATACGTGTACCATTTGCAGTCTGGGTTCTGGGACAGTGCCGCTTGAAAGGCTTTATATGGCTGAGAGCATTTGTCTAGAGTCAGAAACCATTTCACCGCCTTGGTTCTGTCTGTATTAAAAGCGAAGAGGTACCCATTCTGGAGCATTCTATAACTTTCTTGTCTGACATTCCTTTCCCATCTATCATTGCACCCATCACCAGCTCTGCTCTCTCTTCATAACTTATGCCTTGATGAATAGCACTGAAACTTTTTGAGGCACAAAGGAAAGCCAAAGGGTATGCAAAGAGACAGAGAATGAACAAAGACAGGCCTCCATGCGTTCACATCTGGATAAAATTTAGATTGTGAGAAGGGAAAGTGAATGGGAGAAAAAAAGCTGATATCACATTAAAAATGTATATAATCAACTTCTTAGAGGTTTTCTTGTCTCAAGTTTTCTGAATTTTTTTGTATCCTACCCACATCCTACTCATTGGGCTTGGAGAAGGCAAGTATTATGTCCTTATTCTGTAGTGAAGTGCAGTGGTTTGTTCAAAGCAATGACTGAGTTAGAACTAGCATACAGAACTCTCGAGCTCCAGTCCAAGGCTCTAACTACACAATAATAGGAATAATCTGGTGTTACTTTCTGTATCTTGGACTGAGTTTCCCATTCACCTTGAAGTTTTGGACAATGGCAGTTATTTTGTGAAAAAAAAAATTCTCAAACCAAATGTGTTACTATAATGGATTCTTAACTTTGAGAAGTACTTGAAACCTTTCAGGGAGCTTCCGCATCTTTCCTTTTACCTTATCTTTAACACTACCCATTCAAATAGATTGAACCAGTATTAATATTTTTATTTGACAAATGATGAAACTGAAAGATTAGAATGACTTGTTCTCTAAGATCGGAATGAGGCTGGTTGGGAGTTCAAGTTACCCAACTCAGGATTTGAAATTCTAGGCCATCCTGAACCTATGTGGGGTTGTCAGGTTACTGAGCCAGAGAGGATATATAAAGAAGAGTTTCATGATTCACAAAGGCAAAAAGTGTGGCAGTGGTGGGGACTTTATATATTATTAGTCCCGTTATGAAAAAGAAAACTGAGACTGGAAAAGTTATATATTTCACCGAGAGTAACCCACAGTGAGTTGGGGACCCGGCTTTGAATTCTGTCTGTGGGACCACAAAATGTGTGCCATATGGTGTAGTTACAAAGTACATGGACTTTGCTGGATTTCTCTGCATCTCTTTGTCATTGTGGGGTTGCTGTGAGGATTATTTGAGACGATATACATAAAATGCTTAGCAAAATGCTTTGCAGAGTAAACCCCACAGTGTTTTGAATGGTACATATTCCTGCTGTTTATGTTCTATATCATCCAAGGTAAGTGCCAGCTATTCTTTCTGTGAACCCCCAAAAGCTCTTAGCTCAACTCCGAGATCCTCAGGGTGGTTGTGTTGGTGAGTTAAAATCATCAGGTGAGTAGTGCTTATGGTATATTTATTGAAAATATAAAACTTGTGCTGAATAGTCCAGTGAGCTAAGGCAAAATCAGTGGTCCCATTGATATTGGTCCTGGGAGAGGCTGGGAGAGTTTATCTAGGTAGATGTGTCTGAGATGAGCAGTACTGTAAAGCCAAATCTAGTTATCTGTGGTGGCTTTCCAACACTTCTGATGAGGCTTCTTAGATGTGAGATATCTCCATGAAGAAAAGAATGATAGTTATCGGTTATTTCAACCTCATTCATCTGGTAGGTATTGAAAAACAACCAAAGGCACATGTGTAAACGAGCTGCAGAATTGTCAAGATTTTGCATTTCTTGGCTCTTCTGACCAGCACTGACTGGGCTATTGATATTGATGGAATATCTGGATTCCAAGTTCCTGGGCTTACACATGGCGTTATGTTAGAAAAAAACCCCTTGTAGAGAGAGAGAGAAAGTTCAGGGGCCTACTTCTGACCAAATCAGTGGCTTATAATTGAGTATTCTCTCTATAGAGAACTGTGTAAGTACACAGTCACAGGGCTACAAAACCAAATGAAAGGTCAGGCTGCTTTCTTCAGTCTAACTGAATAAATGAAACATATAAAGGCACAGAGCACTTATGTGCAAATCAACAGAACAGATGCAGTGATTCAGAAGTGTAAAGTGGACTTCAGGGGCAGTGAATGATGAGTAAAGATTTTAAATGTCTATTTTGACTTCTTTAGAGTTCAGTATCCTCCTTCAGATGCCTCACCACAACCTTCAGCCACTTGTCCATGCTAAGAAAGGAAGGTCACTGTCGGGGTGGGATGGGACAGTGTAGGTGAATGTTGTTTCATTGAGCATCTATTATGTACCCAACACTAAATTTTATACTTTACCAACATTAGCATTTTTACAGTTCATGGTATCCCCAGGAAGTTTAAAGAAGAGGAAATCTATTCTGAAAGGAGAGTGTATATAGCCACTGAGGCAAAGAAGGCTCAGGTGATTGATCAATAGAACATATGATGCCATGTGACTAGAAAGGCCTCCAGGAAGCATATTCAGTGGGAAAAGGTGGCTGTGGTCTGGTAGACTCTTGGCTTTGAGTAGTATTTCTGTAAGTTCCTTAGATGAGAGATACCTAAGACACCTATTTTTGCCTAATTCTGGAGCAACATGCATTGCTCAGAATTGGGCAAGTCTGGTCCTCTGAAGAGTTAATGCCTAATAAGCTTTATGTACATTGCCTGCCTTTGGGGAATCATTCCACTTGAACAACAAATGCAAATTATCATTTTTCCCCTCAAATAGGTCCTTAAATGTTTTCCGGCTTCAGAGTGAAGACCTTAGTAATTATTAGGTAGTATCGTATAGTTTAAAAATAGATTTAGAGCAAAATGACTGGTTTTTGGATCCTAACCTTGGGGTTTTCTAGCTATATTACTCTGAATAAATTATTTTACTTTACATTGTCTTAGTTTTCACATCTGAAAATTATAATGTCACTAGAATTTCCTCAGGTGGGATGATCAAATGTGAAAATGATTTTAAAAATTTAGTCTGTTAACCAAATGCCTGATGTTACTCTTTTCCCCCTGGCTGTTATCTCTGAGTTTTAGTGCTTTCACCTTTTCTGTTCTGAAAAAGCCTTCTCTTTCACTTACTTAGGTGGAAGGAAGCATGATTAAATGAGCTGGGCAAAATGCTTTCTACCAGAGTCCTGAAAACTCTTTAATTGCCCAAATTATCTTTATATTTCTTGAATTAGTAAAAAATTAGGAAATATGGGGAAACTAGACAGAAATTATAGCCAGAGTCGAATTTGGTTAACCATAAGAAGTTTCTGCATGCATGAGAAATGAACAAGTCAGGGTACTCAACAAATTGTTGACATATATATTTCCCCCATACTCCCTGAGAAGTTGGGAGATCAATGAATATATAAAATGTGGTGTATACATACAATGAAATATTATTCAGCCTTAAAAAAGAAGAAAATTCTGGCACATGCTAAAACATAGATTAATGTTGAGGACATTATCTAAGTAAAATAGGCCAGTAACAAAAGAATGTGTTATTCTACCTACATGAGGTACCTAGAGTGGTCAAATTCAGAGGCAGAGAGTGGTGATTGCCAGGGATTGGGGGAAGGGGAAAATGAGGAATTATTGTTTAATGGATACAGAGTTTCACTTTGGAAAGATGAAAAAGTCCTGGAGATAAATGGTGGTGATTGTTGCACAATAATGTGAATGTATTTAATGCTACTGAACCATATTTAGATATGATTCAGATGGTAAATTTTATGTTAGGTATATTTTACCACAATTAAAAATGAAAAAAAATTGAGAATATTTAAAAAGTCTGTATATTAAATAATTAATAAGGGTTTACCCACTATAAGTATTCGGTTCATTACTGAAATTCAGCTGTATGTGAGGAAGATTTGGCTCAAACTGAGGAGGAAAAGAGAATAAAATCATTCAATAAATGCAGTTTTTAGAAGTGAAAAAAAGAGAATACGAGAGAAAAATAGGTTTTGGCATGAAGCAATAGAAATTCCAGAATTCCTATATGTGAAAATTTAGGAATAGGATTTTGACACTGCTTTCAGAGCAAGCATCCCGCTTTAACTTAAATTGTTTGGTGTGGCATTTAGTAGCTGATAGAGATTGTGGAGGTACTGGGAGTCCTCCTGAGCTACCTCTTTTTCTAGATCTTGAATTTGCTTTTGGATTAAATTTTTATTAGGGACCACTTTTGTAAAAGATCTATAGTGGGAAAAATGTAGAAATTAAGAGAAATTAAAAGCTTCTCATAATCAGAGAGGGGGGAGGAAAAGCACCCAACATCCATGGAGTGCCTATTTCGTACCAGGTATTTATGTATAGTATTCATTTAATCCTCTCAATTGTCTCTAAGGTTGATTTCATATTGGCATTTTGTAAATGGGGTTTTTGCTAACTGAGTGGTGAAGCCAGGACTGGAACCCAAGTCTGTCAAGAGCCTAAGTCATATTGTTTTATCATACTTATGAACTTAGGAAGTATGGATCTAGATGATCCCTCCTTGGTTTTGTCTGTCAGCGGCCATAGAGGGGAAGTTTTCCTGGAAGAGATATGTTTTACGTACTCAGCTTAGGCCTTCGGGTGCTTCCTGGGGATCCCAGGATTAGCATCTATCATCTGAACATAATTTTTAATTTTCATGAGTACTCGCATAGCAACATTTAGCCTTCCTGAGGAAAAAAGATTCAGAAGAACAGGTATCAGGGGAACATCTTTTCTGCGGTAGTATCTTGGATTCAGGTGTTAGAATAAGTGAACCTAGAGTGCACCAACCCCTCCCCTGAAGGTTGTTCTCAGGCTCCTTTGTGTGGTTCATGTATAGCCATCAATGCATCATTCCTTCTGCTTCAGCTGTTTGAGAATCTCATCTTCTCTGCTGATTTCTCACAGAACGTTTACTGCTCTCCAAGGTGTGACCTGTACCTCTAGCTAATTTATTTCTGTCATGGCTGTAGGATTTAGGAATGAAGAGGGAGGGGAGGGAGAATAAGTGGGGACTGGAGGGAGGGAGGCTGGGGAGAGAGCAATGTGTCCAGATGTGGGAAATAAATCCAACACTAGAGCCCTTTACGGGCACGCCTGCAGCTCTGAAGAGCAGTTCTATGCACACAGCAAGGGGACTTCATTTGAAAATCTGCTCAGTAAGATGGAAGCTGCAGCCACAAGGTTTCAGAAGGCCAAGAATTATAGCAGGGCCCCATGGGGATAGAAAATCAAGGAAAGAATGTGTCTGAAAATAATGTCTTGACCATTAAGGAACAAGTTGCCATATTGAGCAGTACATGATGGATTTTTTCTTTTTTAATGAAATGATGGAAAACTGTTTTAGGGACAGGGAGGTGACTAGTGAAGTCATATTCTCTTCTTTTTATAGTTTTTACAACAACAGAGCATTCATGTGTCAGTTTCTGAAACTGCATTTATAATTAGTGACATGCGAGATATTAAATCAAAATCACTTTAACATAAACTTTACCTATGCTCTATACATACAACACACCAAGTTACTATTTTTGTGGTCTGATTTTACTAGATAACTGAATGTTCATTTATTTTTGTATGAAAAAAGTTGCATTTTAGAAAATGACTATAAACTTACACAAGGAAGGATGTAGATTATTTGTTATTTTCACCTGTAGAGTGAGTCACATTTGTTGTTAGTAGATAAGTTGTATATAAAGAACAATTTTAAAGTTTTCAAGTCTATAGCCATGCCACCCTGAACAAGCCCGATCCCATCTGATCTCAGAAGCTAAGCAGCGTTGGGCCTGGTTAGTACTTGGATGGGAGACCACCTAGGAAGACCAGGTGCTGTAGGTGTAAAAAATTTTTTAAAAAATAAGGGATTGTAAACTGACAAGGTCCTTGCAATCTGTGAGGTCAACCAAGGGTTGCCTCGCCTAAAAAAAATAATAATAATAAATGTTTTTATATTATAATATTTCATTTATTTAACAATGCTAAGAAGTAGGTATTACTATTTTCAACACATAATTGAAGAAATGCTGGCTTATTAGTCAGTTTACTGCCTCATCAAGGTCACATGGTTAATAAATAGCAAATACACAATTCTAGTCTAGGGCTTGATTCCAGATTCATGTTGCATTACATGATACTCCAGGAATGCAGGAGCCACAATCTTCTGCCAAGATCACCCACTGAATAGCAGAAGCTGGAGAGTAAGAGGCAACAGAATCAAAATTTTCCCAACCACTTAGAAAGGCAGACATAATGAAAGAAATCAGAATTGAATCAAACATACAGACTTCTAAGCTTCTACTCATATGATTTATGCCTAAGGTCACTCCATCTGAGGTGTAATAAAGTCTTAGGAAGTAGGGTAAAACATTCACTAGTGATCAGTTTTTCCCTTCTTCCCACACACCAGTCTCCAGCCCCGCTCCAAGGTACATATAGACTCTGTCACTCTTTACTAGGAGTAAAGTCAAATAAGTCATCACTCCACAAGCATTACCATCAGTTATAATATACCATGGGCCAGGAGCTAGAAATGCAATTAGTTGTGAGACTGGCTAATGGAGTTCTTGTCTATAAATTCCAGGCACTCTAAAATCTCTCCCTTTTCCACAGCATGATATGGAAGGGGCTTCTGTGTTGTTAGTGGAATAGGCTGGCAGTGATGGTGGGCTGCTGGGTCTTTCACAATTGAGATCTAGTCTTGCTGTGACCGGCTAACCCTGGGGAAGAACAGCCCACTTCATCTTGTTTGATGGCCAGACAAAGAATCTCAATGCACATCTCAGAGCCTGAAAGAGCCTCAGAACCTCAATAAAGAGGCCCCAGACTTGATTTGTTCCATTTTAGAATCATATAGGATGGCAGTATCATGGAAAGGCTTCTATCTGAGTAAGTGCTTATAATTAAAAAAGAAGTAATAGTCTTGTAGATAAATTAAAATGTTCAGTGTGTAGGAATAAAATGTAACTGTGAATATCTCTGGAATTACAGAAGTTATTTTGGCTAGAAATGATCTAGACTTTAAAAGGAAACTTGAACTCTTCCTTAACATGTGGCAGACTCCACTCCCATGATCTCTGAGGTAAACTTATGGTTTTGAGAAGGGATGAGTAAGCCACAGAATAAGAAATGCTCAGGAGAAAGTCATATTTGCTTTCACATAAACATTGTGTGATGCTATGTTTTGCTGTTTCTCCTGGCTTTTTATTTCTCCATTTCTTTTCTCTTTGCGAGTTGATTTAGAATACTGTTACCTTCCTTTTTTAGGAATCTTGGCCCGAGATGGCATAATTTTGCAGAGAGAACTCAGAATTTGAAGATTTAAAAAGCTTGAATTTGAGTCCTAGTTCCATAACTTATTAGCTGTGTGGCTACAGCATTTAACTACCATGATCAATTTCTGCATGAGTAAAATAGGTATATTAATATCTATCCAAACTCACAAGGTTGTTGTGAGGACCTCATGAGACAATGAGTGGTAAAATGTTTTGTAAACTCTAAAGCACTGTAAAATTTATCCTATATTATTTTGAGTTCATGCTTAAAATGTGTGTGAAATTGGTACTATCTCAATTATCTATAATGATAATTATCAATTATCATTATGGCATAATGTTCCAGAATGTATCTGTTTAACGTTAGAACTTATTTGGTGCTATGATTTGCCATTAACCTGTAGCTCACCACTAAATATCAAGCACAAACATTGTCTTTGCTCTGTTCTACCCCTCCCCACACTTCCTAAACATCCTGCTGCTTTGCTCTGAGAGATTGTTCAACCCTCATATCTGTTTCTGTTCCTCTTTGGAGGTTCATCTGAGAACTTCTTTAATTTAAGCCTCCTCACCAGTAGGACTCCATCTCACTGCTTTTGGAATTTCAACAATATTGGTACAAACTGGGATAGGGCAGGGTAGGCAGTATGCAGAGAATACCACTACTGGGAAGGGATACTGAGTTTCAGGCATCTCTTTCCTCAATTTGGGACATGGTTTTTTATTTTTGTTATTGTTGTTTGTTTGTTTTTGTTTGTTTTAAATAATAGAACACATAAAGTTTAAGTCTGATAATACAATAATAATGTAGCTATGTGATGGATTAGATTTTTGATGGGCTAATATGAGAATCTACAAACCATTTATACAACTGTTCATTTGGGAAAATGTTTTGTGAATTAGAAAGACTGACAAACAAATACTTAGAGCTAAACCTTTTATTGTCCTGAATGTAAGAACCTGTCTTCAAAACTTAATTTGTAGAAATATAATCGATGTAATAAGTTGTGACTGGGTTAGTGTGAGTAGCTGGATGAATGCTGTTGTTGGGGCAGATGGAAAGGGAAAGAAACCAGTTCTTGTTCTGCCTTTTAACAGTGGGCACACTGGACAGCTACTTCAGCTCTTTACATCTCAGTTACCTCACCTTTGAAATAAAGATAATTATAATTGTACTCAATTCACAGGGTTGTTGTTATAAATGCTTCGTTGGTTTTACAGTCAGTTGTTTTGCTGACTTAATGCAATATTAAAACAGCTTTTCATTTTGTTGAACAAGCAGGAACTGGCTTCTGAGTAAGGAATCTTAAGAGTGTGTTCATTGATGGTAGAGAGTTCAATGAATACCGAAGATCAAAAATTACCATAAATACTCTATGTATGGTTTAGTAGTTGACTAAATTGTGGTATATACATACAATGGATTATTATTCAGCTGTGAAGATACTGATTCATGCTATAGTGTAGGTGAAACTTGAAAACATTTCGCTAAATGAAAGAAGCCAGTCACAAAATGTCACATATTGTAGGATTTTATTTATATGATATATCCAGAATAGGTAAACATAGAAACAGAAAGCAGACTGGTGGGCGCCAGGTTATGGGGGAAAGGGGAAAGGAGTAACAGTGTAATGGGTATGGGGTTATCTTTGGAGATGATAAAAATATTTTTGAACTAGATAGAGGTGATAGTTGAGCAGCATTGTAAATGCTCTAAATTATAACTGAATTGTTCACTTTAAAATGATTAATTTTATGTTATGTATATTTTACTCCAGTTAAAAAATACTATGGGGATAAAAAACACACCTGAATAAGTTGACTGTATAAGAAGCTTTTCTGACTCCTTATATACTCTTGATCATTTGGTGAGTTTTGTGAAGAAAGGCTCCCGTAATTCTCTACATTTTCCCCGCTGACTTTTGTAGCCTTATCTTAATATCTTGGTTTTCTCTACCTCCAAGAGTACTAAAGTTCTGTTTGAGTCACTTCTTGCATTCATTCAAGGATGCATTCATTCACTTGGTGTCAAGGAGAATAATAATCAATATGTGTCCCTGCTGTGTAACTTTGGCAAGTATCTTAACCTCTCTGGTTAGGGAGATATTGACTAGATTATTTCCTGGGACTCTTTCAGTTTTAAAGTTCTAGATTTAAGAGATGAGAAATGCCATTATTAAGTTTCCTTTAAATATTCTGCCAGCTAATTTCTCTCATTCTTTTTCTTTGAATTTATTTATTGAACTTACCTAGACAGACAGAAAAAATAAATTACACTTTGAATTAGCCTCTTTTTTTTTTTAATTAGACCTCAGTAATGAGGAGAAAATTCATCTCCATGTCTGTGGCAAAACTTTTTTAACCATGGGAAACCTTTCCTCAGGGTTTTTAGATAAAAATGCTCAAAGCATAAAACTGATATGCTTTTAAACTTTAAAAAGCATCAAAAATTATTTTTATCTTTAATTATAATATGTAACATAAAATAGATACTGCAATAACTTAATAGCCTATAAAACCACTATCTTCAAGGGTCATTTAGCATTCATATGATGAATTGCTATTTTTAGAAGCTTATGTAACCAAACAAAGAATGTGTTCTTGGCTATGGCCACAAAGACAAGTTATTATCATGGGAGGGACAAGGAATCTGAGAGCTTCATCAGAGACGGAGCCAATTGCAGAGGACATTTTAAAGAGTGCCTTTTCTCTTTAGTCTCCATTTTCTGCAATCAAGGCAATGCTATGCATTTCAGAGCCATTTTCATTTTTGAAGTGCTCTTTCATCATTAACTGATAAGTACTCATCAGTTTTCCTTACCTTGGAAGTTGTAGGAAAAAGAAAGATAATCGCTTTTTATTTTGTAAGTATTATTCCCCTTGAGCTTCCTCTCTAAGTGTTTCTAAGGAAAACATAATAAATAAATTATACTTCCTCAATTGAAAAAACTGAAGACTACCATTTCTTCCATATAGAGCACCTAGAAATTTGCATCAGCTATTCATGGCCTTCAGTATCTACCCAACTATAGCAGAATGATTGTCTGTCTTCCATTACCAAGCTCTATACTGTTTAATGTCTCCTGAGGACACTTAACTGGAAGGATAACTGGAAGACCACTGGGGGGTCAGTGGTCTTTGTCAGGGAGCTGAGTATGGTAAAATTGAGCTGGGAAGAGCTGGTGTCTGCCTTGGGCATGGGTTTCCAATGGACTTTATATCTTTAAAATCCAGACTCAAAGAGCAATGGTTTTGAATTTTTTTATTCTTTTATATTATTCATGCTTCTCCTCCCCTATATCAAATTAGTTCCATTTAGACTTGGCTATGAATTTCAGAGATTCTACTGTAGCAAATTGTACTATGCTTATTTAAAGACACTCCTAGGCTGTTGTAGCTATACATGAGTTTTGACAAAGACAATTTGATTTAAAGCATAGGCTGTGCCTTACTGGGTTTCTGCTGCCTAGTTGTCTATAGTAGTATTATCCAATAGACATGAAATGCAGGGCACAAATGTGAGCTGCATATGTAATATTAAATTTTATGGTGACAACGTTAAAAAAGTAAAAATAAACAAGTGAAATCAATTTTAATAATATATTTTATTTAGCCTAATAGATACAAAATAATATCATTTTAATATGTAACCAATATAAAAATGATAATGAGATATTTTACATTTTTTAACCAAATGGATGAATTTTGATGTGTATTTTATTCATTTTTTCCTAGCTTTATTGAATAGACAATTAGTGGCTCATATTTACATTGTACAATTCAATTAGATTTTTTCAATTATTGGCATACAATAATATAATAGTTTCAGTTGTACAGCATAGTGATTAGAGATCTATATAACTCACAAAGTGATTGCCCCACTAAATCTAGTTTCTCTCTTTCCCTTTGTGTATTTATTACAGTATTAACTATTTTCCTTATGCTATACTTTATATCTCCATGTCTGTTTTGTAACTATCCATTTGTACTTCTTAATTCCTTTGCCATTTTTTACCATCCCTCTGACCCCCTCCCAACTAGCAGCCCTCAAATATTCTCTGTATCTATGAGTTTATTTTTGTTTTTGTTGTTGTTTATTTTGTTCTTTAAATTCCACATGTATGTGAAATCATGTGATAATTGTCTTTCTCTATCCATCCCATTTCATTTAGCTCAATATCCTCTTGGTCCATCAAGGTAATATCTTTTGCCAACCCTTTCCTTTTAGTCTGTGTGTGTCTTTTAATCTGAAGTGAGTCTCTTATAGGCACCATATGTAAGGGTCTTGTTTTCTTATCCATTCAGCCACTCTATCCTTTGTTTGGAGCACTTAAGTTTTTTCCATTTGAAGTTCTTGTTGATAGGAATGTAGTTATTACCATTCTTCTTTCCTGTTTTTGATATATGTTCTTTCTTCTTAAAGAGGTCCCTTCAACATTTCCTATAATACTGGCTTGGCGATGATAAATTCCTTTACTTATTTTTGTCTGGGAAGCTCTTTATCTGTCCTGAAAGTATAAATGATAGTGTTGCTGGATAAAGTATTCTTGGTTGTAAATCCTGGGTCTTCATCATGTTGAGTATTTTGTGTTAAGCTCTTCTGTCCTGCATAGTTTCTTTTGACAAATCAGCTGCCAGTCACCTACAAGGGTGTTCCCTTGTAGGTAACTATTTGCTTTTCTCTTACTGCTTTTTAGATTCTCTTTGTATTTAATCTTTGGCATTTGAATTATGATGTGTCTTGGTGTGGGCCTCTTTGGCTTCATCTTGTTTGGGACTCTCTGAGCTTCCTGGGTTGTATGTCCATTTCTTTCACCAGGTTATGGAAGTTTTCCATCATTATTTCTTCAAATGTATATTCAACTTCTTGTTCTCCCTCTTTGGATACCCCTATGACATGGATATTTTTAGCTTTAATAGTGTCTCATAGGCTTGTTAAATTGTTATTATCATCTTGGCATCTTTTTTCTTGCCATTCTGATTGAGTGTTCTTGGCTTTCCCATCCTCTATATAGGTTATTTGATCCTCTTCTTTATTCACTTTGTTTATTCCTTTGTTTATTCAATTTAATATTCTTCTCATCTCAGATAATGTGTTCTTTATTTCTGACTGGTTCCCTTTTAAAGTTTTCATTTCCATTTTTATGTTTTTTATCTTCGTTGAAGTTCTCACTGAATTTATCTTCACTTCCTATAAGTTCATTGAGCATCTTTATAATCAGTGTTTTGAACTCTGCATCTGTTAGATAGCTTGACTCCATTATTTCTGGATCTCTGTTCTGTTCTCTTATATGGTTTCTGCTTCTTTGCCTTCCCATTTTGGCTGCCTTTCAGTGTCTGTTTCTATGTCTCCCAATCTTACTAGGGCAGCTTTGTGTAGTAGGTGTCCAGTGGCACAGTCCTGAGAGGAGTTCAGCTGTAGGCCAAGTTTAGCCCCCACCTGTAACCCTCCAGGGCCACCTGCAAGATTCAGCAAGCAATCCACAGATGCTGTGTTTATATTTGCCTCACTCTATGTCAGACAATGCAGTCTGCTGCCACAAGCATGAGTCTTGGTGCTGCTCAGCAAGGAGCACCTGACTTGCTGAGGATACACATGGATGTAACTTGGGTGAGGCCAATAGTTGGGGGAGGTGGAGTTTCAGGGAATCCTCTGGGTGGAGTGACCTCTGTTATCCAGTTTGATGATGTCTCGGCAGTTGTGGTGGCACTGCATCCATACACTGGGAGGCGAGAAGGCTCAACAGAAGAACAATGGATACCATGAGTCTCGTCTTGGCCCTCACTCTGGCAGTGTCTCCCTGTAAGTCCCTGGTACCTCCTGCGTGCAGCCAAATGGGCACTGGTGCTCAGAGTGAGCAAGTTCCTTATGAAAGTTTGCTCCCAGACACAGCCCCTTTAAGAGGAACCTGCAGCTGCTGGTTGCCACTGCCTCTGCCTCTGCCCCACTCAGCCACTCAGGAGAGGGCAGCCAGGCATCCTCACCCCATCCTACCTTCTGCCGTTGCAGGGTGATTTCTTAGATTTCTCCTTAGTTTTATGGCTTGCTCATCTAGATCCCAGGCAATTTTTCCTTGCTGTTTCCTTGTTTCCATCAAAACTGATTTGGTCGCCAGAGGGATGAACAGAGCCTCTGTCATTTATGCCATTTTTTATTTCTGCTCCCGCAGTATACATTCTTGTAGTAGGATTGTACAAAGTTTACATTTTATTTTAGTAAATAATTAAAACACTTTCGTTGTAAATATCTAAATTATCCACTTTAAATAACTTGCATGTGAAATATCCAGAAACACAAATCTAAGAGAATGTGTGAAAATATGTTTGGATCATATATGAAAATAGCACTCTTGTAAATAGAGACAGAACATTGTCATAATGTAATGAGTGATTATTTTGCATTTATGTAAAAATCGCTTATTAAGAAAAATTCCAAACAGGCATAAAAGCAAAGAGAATAGTATAATGACCCCTCATATATCCATCATTTAGATTTTGACTGTTTTTTGTTTAAAGATTTTTAAAACAAGTTCCAGAAATCGTGGTACTTTAACTCCTAAATATTTGATTGAAAATTTAGAAAGTGTTATTTTTTATATAATTACAATGCTATTCTACCTAAAAATAATCTTTCTTTGCTATATATCCTATTTATATTGAAATTTTTCCATTTGCCCCAAATGGTTTTTTTTTTTTAAATTAGTTTGCTCAAATCAATATACTTATAAGGCCTATGCAATACATTTTGTAATCAAGACTTGTATTTTATTTCATTTAGGATGGTCTATGTCTGTATGTTAGTTTGAGAGGATTTTATTGTGTGATGGGTTCAAGGTATGAGACCTTGGAAAGTCCTGTATGGGCCAGGTGTTAGGTGGTTGCCCAATTCATCTTGAGTAGAAAACATTTTATACAAAGTTAAATAATAATTATCTTACAGTAAATTTTCACATCAATTTTATGTATTCTAGGCACTGAGTGAGGGGCCGAAGGCACAAAAAGGAATAAGATATTGTCCCTGGTCCCAGAACTTAGGCAGAAAGTTTTTACTCTTTGACAATGAAAGTTACTGCTGTATGGCTCATCAAAGATTGAAATCTCGAGGGAAGAGTATGGCTCTCTCTCCAGGGAACCAGTCAAAATACAGTGCGGCAGGGTCATGTTTATGACTTTTATTTACAGTGTCAGAATATATCAGACAACTGAGAATGCTGGTAATTTTATAGCCCAGTCGAAAAGGTGCCTACATTCTATTTCTATTCTATTTATATATAGAAAAGACAGGAGATTCTGGTGTTTACTCTCCATCCTAACACACTTTCCCTAAAGGATATACTTTCTGATGCTATGTTCCTCAGTGAGAAAAAAGGAGAAGTGATTTTTTTTCCCCTTAGGAATGTGTGTGTTAGGGAAAGTGTGTTCCAAATACCAAAAGTGTACCAAGAGAGTGTGGAGAGATGACAGTGGGGGAAGGAAGGGCTCTGGGCTGAGAAATGGAAAGATCTGGGGTTAAATTCCTTGCTCTTCATTTACTAGGTATTTTAATGTGAGCAAGTCACTAAACTTGTTTGAAATCAGTTTTCTTATCTATAAAATGGGTACAACAATGTCTTTTCTCATACAGTCTGTAATGAAGATAAAATAAAATAATAATTTTGAAACTTTCTAGACTTTAGAGTCTCCTTACATTTAGGAAAAGAGTTTTTATTATTGCCGCCATTAGGAGGAGGAAACCCATTTGAATTCTGTGGGAGAACAAATAGTTGTGGTAGTACTGTGTGGATCAGAAGATGGTCAGCCAAGATCTTAGGAACTCAGAATGAAGAATGGTTCAAGACTATTTATTTATTTGTCCATTTTTAGAATAAAGATGGAAGAGAATAGCGGATACTATACTTTTAAAAAAATGAAGTAAATTTGTCAGTCTATTAGTGCAGTAGGAAGAATAACATTAAACTTATAGACATTGAGATGGCCTAAATTTATATAGTGGCAGTATTAATGAGGAAAACTTCTCTTTCACTGTAAAATAGGGTTATAATAATGAAAAGTAGGCTTACTGAATATAGGTATGAATTGGGTAGATCTCCAGCTCTTCTATAAAGTAAGGAGGGCAGTGAACTTGTGTTTATACAGTGTGTTGATTATTTGCATGGAAATCAGACATAAATGCTACTGAGACAAAGAGAGGATTAGGCTATTTGACTCTTACACACGTGGAAGTTAGAAAACTTCAGTAAGGTGTAACAGGAAGACAGAACCAGAGGAAAGTTTGAAAAGCATAAATATAATAATTAAATATCATGTGGTGCCTTAAAATTAAGCTGGGGAACCAATTTTGTTTCTGTTAGCATTTTGAATGTTCAATCTATGGCGCATTATAGTACCTGACAGCATAAAACTTATATTGATGCCAGCCTCCTTTTATTTTCTAAGTATTCTTAGTTGGTTATTAAGTGAACTAAACACATGGTGATATGCTCAATTAAGCACTTCTGGAATCTCCAATACAAAGCCATTGAATTAGATGATGAAAGTGGAAGGTAAAGAAGCATTAAATATGAAGCATTAAATTAGAGTAAAATGTTGCTTGTATAATATCATATAACATGCATTTATTTAAAGTGTTAAGTGTACTATCCAAAATACAGGATAATTGAAAAAACTTGAGCATATTATTACTATTACATCTTCATTATAAAAATTACGATTTATATTTCTTTAGTATCATCTATTTCTGTATCGTGTTTTTATATCATATTTATTGAACATCTTTGATACAAAAACACAGTGCTGGGTTTATGTAAAGGAATAGTTGCCATTAGTCAATGACAGTGAAATCAAGCAAGATAAAAACTGCACAGTAACCAGGGGTCTATAATTAGTGGCATGACACATTTCAGATGAATGGGAGGAGCAATGATCCAAATAGTTTTTGTTATGTTTCTTTATTCTCAGTGTAGTTGTCACAGATATACTCTTACAAGAATTCCAAGTTGTAAGCATTGAAGTTATCTAGGGAATTAGGGATGTGAACAGGTTAGCTGTTTCATCCTGTGTCTCTAGGACTTTAACACTCTCCTTAGATCTCATTGACAGATATGTAACAAACTGCCCTTAAGACATGATCTTAGACTTTCTTAATAGAATATAATGTCTATGATGGCAGGACTAGGTCTGTCTTTGTCACAACTGTATCTCCAGTCCTTCACATTGTGTCTGAAACATAGTGAGAATTTAGTAAATAAAAAACTTCATATTTGTTGAAGAAACGTTTACCCTGAAGCAGAAAATTCCTTTGAAGCTTAAATGTAAATCATAAAACACGGAGGCCATTAGTTTAAGTCTGAAAAAGATGTGGAAATAAGCACTTTTAGAATTATTACATTTCATCCAACAAATAGTATATCCCACCATCACAGGAGCACCTACACACTTGCATACCCACATAGACTCACACTTGTCCACTTTTTGGTCCTCTGATCTTTGTTATCCAGTTTAGGAAAAGAAGTTGGGAAAAGCGACAGGAATTGAAAGCCGCACACTGCAGACTTTACTCCTTAACAGTGTATTATCAGAGAAATAAGGCCTTTCTTCTGAGACTGCCTGTAATTTTTTTTCCTTTTGTCAAGTTCTCCCTCTCTTTTTGCAATTCTCTCTCTTCTTTAGAAGATTCTTTAAGTTCTACCCATTATCTTATTTACTGAAATGTACTTCACTTGAGAATGAAAAAGTTTTGGCATAGCTGGGAGCTTTTAATGGAAATACAAGAGAAAATATCTCTGACATATGTAATACCTTCAATATGTTTCCATATATTGCACGACCTCTGATGCATTATCCAGATACATAACAACAGATGGATGAGGAGAAGAAACACCCTAAAGAGGAGATTTCTTTAAAAACCAGTTGCACGTCTTCCAAGGTACTTTCAGCTATTCTTAGCAATTGGAGTTCAGCACATTCACTCCCCAACAGAAGCAGGTTTCTCTCAACAGACTGACTGTGGGAAACTTTGTTGCTTAGCATTTTGCTGCAAACAAGAGTCAAGTTGGCAGTGTAGTCTTAGAGAAACCTAGAACCAGAGGATCTGTTTTCAGCTGTATAATCATGGTCAATTTATGTGACTTCTTTGAACCTGTGATTCTTCAGTCATGTAATGGGGGTGAGAAGTTGTTTCTGTTCACATACAAACTCTGAAATAAGCTGTGAATTTTTTTTAGATAATGGTGGAAATTATGGAACGTTCAGTGTTCTTTGCAACTATCTTTTTACCATCTAGAACGTAAATGATTAGATTCTTTTCTTTTCTTGTTTTAACTAGACCTAATTTAAACAGTTGATGATTCAAAATTTCCTCAAATGCAAACCACACATTCCAGAATAATGCAAATTTTTATTTTTGGATGAGAAGAGTGAGAAGTAATGTGATTTGACCACCTAAATAAAAATGTGGGTTTGGTATCAAGAGCTGTACAGTTATTAACAATGTTTTGTTGTATAGTCACTCTAAGAGCATCTTTTCCCTTCTTATTTTCTTTTTCTTTTTTTTTTCCTGCCCCATAGTATAACAGATCTGAATTTATGGAATATTTTATATGCTCTCTTTCTTAATCATGTTCCATGTACTTGAACTGTTTATCAGACTCTTTTTTTCTAATTTTTTTTTTTTTTGGTCTTTTGCCTATTTTCACCATACACATAATTGTGCTGACAGAGCCTTTTATTTTTTTCAGCATAGTTTTTTTTCCATCTGGGACATGTGCTTGTTATTGGATTAAGATAGATAAACTACCTACTTAAATATGTACTCAGGCTAAACCCAGGTTATACTCCAAGATTTATGGTTTGTTAAAGTAGGAGAGAACTGAGAGGTTTTTGGAGCCAATGCCTTATCTTTGCAGATGAAGCAAGAGGGACTTACAGAAGTAAAGTGCTGGGCATTATAGAGCTTATAGTTCATCAGGAGAGCAAATGCCTTTGGAAGAAAGCCTAGAATGTCTTCCTGGGTTAATTTAGAATTCTTTACTGGAAATAACTGGAAATATAGAAAATTAAGTGTATTTGTTTTGTTTCTCTGAAGTAATAAGAAGGGATAATGTTTTTCCAATTTGAAGATTACTTCAATTTGATCTTCAAATTGGAAAAACATTATCCCATTGCAAATTGCAAATCAGAAGACCTCTATCTGTAACAGGCAACTTTACTGGATATTAAAAAATTTTCTTGGAAGTGTACCATGAATGATTATAAAAGTTTTTTGTTTGTTTGTTTTTTTGTTTTGCATCCTTAACATGCCTACTATGCTGACCACTCCCTCCCCCCAACTTGATACCTTCCGTGCCTCTGCCCCTCATTCCAGCCTAAATACCCTCTGTAAACATATCCTCATTAGTTGTTTTCAGCTGGTGTTTTTTTCTGGCCTGATCTCAGCTTTTCTCCAAATGCTTGGTTTGATAGCCTTAAACTCCATTCTGCCTATGGGTTGTAGACTTGGTATTTGGCCTTGGTCCACATGGAATTTGGATATTTATCTTTTTAGGAGGTGAGGAAACAGTGCTGAATAACAGCAGCAAGTTCTTCCAGTGGGACTGGTTGATGCTATTTATCATGGAATCACAGTGACAAGATGTGACCATGAGGGGAGGCTCCTTTTTGTCAGGGACCAATGAGTATATTCTGACCAGACTGCCTTCATTAGGAAATACTGTCCTCTACCAAATACCAGTCAGATGCACAGGACTGTTCTCAAAGGAGACCCCACCACGTGTCCAGAATTTGCCATTTTAGTATCCTTGACCACTCAACATTCTTTGGTCATTGTCTAATCCCGTTCTCCACTGACTTTATTTCTCATACATATGGTGCACTCACCTTTCTCTTCTGAGCAAGCATACTATACACCTTCTATGACCTGGGTTTCACTTCTGGCTTTTCCTTTATTTCTCTTGTTCAGTTTGATCACCAAGTTTTAAGGTAATAATTCCTTCCTTTGCTTCTAGAAATTTCTTCCATGACACCTCCCATTTAGGCAATATTGCACTCCACATCTTTTGGATGAATTCAGGAAAATGTATAAATTGTTCCTTAATAAAGCAAATTGCAGCATCTTTAGATGTGTGTGTGTGTGTGTGTGTGTGTGTGTGTGTGTGTGTTTATACACAGCTTTAGAATAGTGACTTAGCTTCTGATTCATAGGAAGTAGGCATAGAAGACTCAGCATGGGGTAGTAGACAGAGCTCTTGGCAAAAATCAGGAGACCTGAATTTTTTACCTAGGTCTGAGAATAACCATTGCTATGTGACAAAGGACAAATTATAGCCTTAATGTAATCTTAGCTGAAAACTGCAGAGTTGAATTATATGATACTGGAATCTTTTAAAGGTTATGTCTGTATGAGATTGACCAACTTACATGGTCTTGGGGTAACAGATCTGTGAGAATTTATTTACATTAGATTGGATCTCTTGCCTATCAACTGCAGTGATTTGGGGATACCCGAAAAATTAATTCAGTTGAAAAAATTGTACATGTTCATAGCTGATAAATAAAGGAAGAGGAGAGAATATCTAGAGGATATACATCATTAGCTATTATTAAGATACTCTACTTCCATCTGTCTGATACTGTTAACATGACTTTCTGAGAAAATACTCTTCCTGTAGCATTTGATTAGTACAGACTACATTTCATTTTTTTTTAACTTTTTAAAAATTAAGTTTATTGGGGTAACATTGGTTAATACGATTATATAATTTTCAGGTGTACATTATAATTTGACATCTATATATTCTATTGTGTATTTACCACCCAAAGTCCAGTTTCCTTCAGCTACCATATATTTGATCCCCATTACCCACTTCACTCTCCCACTACCCTCTTATATTTGACCCCCTTTACAGCTTCTACCTCCCCCTCCTCTCCCACCCGCTAACCTCTAGTAACCACTAGTCTGTAGTCCATGTCCATGAGTTTCTGTTTGTTTGTACTGTTTATTTGTTGCTTTTAGGTTTATATTCCACATATAAGTGATATCATGTGATTTTCAACTTTTTCTATCTGGCTTATTGCACTTAGCATTATTATCTCGAGGTCCATCCATGTTGTCGCAAATGGCAGTATTTCATCTCTTCTTATGGCTGAATAATATTCCATTGTATATATGTACTACAGCTTCTTTAGCCAGTCATCTATCGTAGGGCAATTTGGTTGCTTCCATGTCCTGGCCACTGTGAATAATGCTGCTATGAACATTGGTGTGCACATATCTTTTTGGATATGAATTTTCAAGTCTTTGGGGTAAATACCCAGTAGAGGGATTGCTGGATCATGTGGTAGATCAATTCTTAGTTTTTGAGGAACCTCCATACTGTTTTCCATAGTGGCTGTACCAATTTGCCGTCCTACCAGCAGTGTATGAGAGCTCCTTTTTCTCTGCATTGTTTAAGATATTTTACTCTTCTTACATAAACCAATTAACTGTTGTATTTTGTCCTCCTAGGAGTATCTAAATATGAGGCTGGCTAACAGCCAGTTTGCCAAGTCTTAGAGGATAATAGCTTACTGTCTAAAAGAGCCTTGCTTTAAAATCTCTATTCAATTCTGGCAGCAATTATAATGCAGAAGATATTTATAAGGCTGTAAAGAAAGGTCATATGTTGAATGTTACCTGCACTGAATTGCCCAAATGATTTTATTTTTCCATTCAACAATTCTTTGTTGCTATAGTTGACAAAAACATTGATTCCCTTTTTGCTATTTGCTGAAAAATTCAGTATTGTCTGAAAGCTTTGATATCTGACTTGCTGAGTGGTTTTTGAATGGCTCACTGCAATTTTAGGTATATTCTAAAAATATATATAAATAATAGAAAAGCATATTTCATCAAATTTGGTACTTCAAATTCATAGGCAACAATATCTTTATATATTAAGGTTTCTCTTCTGTAAATTATAACCTCCATATTTAAGAGGAAAAGCTGCTTTCAAGAACTTCAATGAGAAGATTATTTTTTTCATCTTAAAAAAACTCATTCAAACTGGCATATCAATGATTTATGAAGAAGTAAAATAAGAATATAAGGGATTACATTTCTTTTGAACTTTTTACAAAGTTGTAAAAAGCTTAAAAAATAGTTGGTTCAAGTTAAATGTTTGTTGAACTGATTTATTGAACCCTTCTAAATGCTCTTAGATGAAAAAAATCAAATCAAAAGTAATTTTTTAATGTTTCTAGGCTTTCTAGACAATGACTTTGAAACTTGAATGAGCATAGGTTTAACCATAATTTCTAGCACTTGATAATTTCAGTTGAAGATATGGGTGCTACAAATTTTGTGCAAGAAAGAATGGCAACTAGATAAGCATCATAGCACCCCAAGAAAAAAGAAAGAGCCATGTGACAAGTCTTCTATGTTTTGAATCCACTTTCATTATCTCATAATTCAATAAATATTTACTCAGTGCCTTCTGTGTGCCAGCATATGGCTACATGTTACAGCTACAATGATAAATTTCCTCCTGCCTTCAAAGAGTTTACAGTTCAAAAGAAGGGTCTGGACAAGAAAACTAAATATTATAAGATGATGTTATCACCAGAGACAAAAAAAAATGCATTTTTGGAATTCATGGAGCCTGGTCAGGAAGGGCAGGGAAGAACTTTCTAGGAGAAGGGCAGTCTAGGCTGAGTCCCGAATGGTGAGCAGGTGGTTCTAGGTGAAGGGTAGCTGTGGGAGAAGATTGTTTAAAGCAGAGGGAGCAGTATGCAAGAAGGCCTTTAGATGACTGAGAACAAATGTGACTACAGCAGAGAGTACAAGGGTGAGAGTTCGTACCTCAGCCATCCTTCATCGTGGCAGAAAGAAAGCATTTACTAAAGGCCAGTTGTATGTGGCTCTGTGCTAGCTGCTATAGAGTAATTGCTTATCAATAGTTCCCTACATGTGAAAAGTACCTTCATTTTTAAATTTTTTGAATACATGTTATCTCATTTAATTCTCACATTAAATCTGTGAAATAGATCACATTATCCCATTTTTATAGATGAGACTCAGAGAGTTGGTCTTTGCCACGATCACTTAATAAGTAATGAAGTATAACGAGTCTCAAAGTGGTTTCCTCTTTTCCCCTCCTTCATCATACTCTCTATCTTCATCTTCGTTAATGGCCACTGTATGTTGAGCCTCTATCCTGGGTAGGATACTACCAGGCACTCTATAAACATCGTGTCAATCTTTTTTCTTATAATATTTTTTAATTTTTCAATTACAGTTCACAACAATATTATATTAATTTCAAGTGTACAACATACTGATTAGACATTTATATAACTTACAAAGTTATCAATCCAATGAATCTAGTACCCACATGACCCCGTATATAGTTATTACAATATTATTTACTATATTCCTTATATTATACTTTACATCCTCATGACTATTTTATAACTACCAATTTGTACTTTTACAATTCGCCTTTTTCACCCGTCCCCTAATCCCCCCCAATCTGGCAACCATCAAAATGTTCTCTGTATCTATGAGTTTGTTTCTGTTTTATTTGTTTTGTTCTTTAGATTCCACATGTAAATGAAATCATATGGCATTTGTCTTTCTTTATCTTACTCCACTCAGCATAATACCCTCTAGGTCCATTCATGATGTTACAGCTGTCAAGATGTCATTCTTTTTTATGGCTGAATAATAATGAACTATTATTCATATATGTACCACCTCTTCTTTATTCATTTACCCATTCATGGACACCAGGTTGCCTCCATATCTTGGCTTTTGTAAATAATGCTGCAATAAACATATGGATGCACATGTTTCATTAAAGTTGTGTTTTGCTTTTCTTTGGATAAATATCTTGATGTGAGATTACTGGGTCCTTCTTTGTCTCTTCTTATAGGCTTTGTCTTAAAGTGTATTTCATCTAGTATAAGTGTTGCTACCCCAGCATTTTTTTGTTTGTCTCCATTTTTATGAAATATCGTTTTCCATTCCTTTACTTTCAGTCTCTGTGTGTCTTTTGATCAGAGTGAGTCTCTTGTAGGCAGCAAATGTAAGGGTCTTATTTTCTTATCCATTGAGCTACCCTGTATTGATTGGAGCATTTATTCATTTACATTGAAAGTAATTGTTGATACATATGTAGATATTGCTATTTTATTATTCATGTTTTTGATATTTTTTTCTTTTTTATCTTCTTCTATTTAAAGAAGTCCTTCTAATATTTCTTGTAATACTGGTTTGAGGTTCATGAATTCCTTTACCTTTTTCTTGTCTGAGAAGCTCTTTATTTGTCCTTCAGTTCTAAATGATAGCTTTGTTGGGTAGAATAATCTTAGTTGTAGGTCCTTGCTTTTCATCATGTTAAATATTTCCTGCCAATTCCTTCTGGCCTGCAAAATTTCTGTTGAAAAATCAGTAGACAGTTTTATGGGAGCTCCCTTATATGTAACTAATTGCTTTTCTCTTGCTGCTTTTAAGATTCTCTCTTTTTTATCTCTCTCTCTTTGTTTTTAACTTTTAACATTTTAATTATAATGTACCTTGGCGTGGGCCTCTTTGGATTCATTTTGTTCAGGATTCATTGTGTTTTCTGGGCTTGTATGTCTATTTTCTTCATTAGGTTAGGAAAGTTTTCCATCACTATTTCTTCAAATGGGTTTTCAGTCCTTTGCTCTTTTTCTTCTCTTTCCGGTAACTTATGATGCAAATGTTGGTACACATAAGTTTGTCCCAGAGTCCTCTTAAACTAGTCTCATTTTTTTCGGAATTTTCTTTCTTGTGCATGTTCTGATTGGGTGTTTGCTGCTACCTTATCTTTTAAATCTCTAATTTCATCCTCTGCTTCATCTAATCTACTGTTGATTCCCTCTAATGCATTTTTCATTTTAGTTATTGCATTCTTCATTATTGACTGGTTCTTTTTTATGTTTTTTATCTCTATTTTTATATTTTCTATCTCTTCATTAAAGTTCTTACTGAGTTTATTTACTCTTCCCCTAAGCCCATTGAGCATTCTTATAACCAGTGTTCTGAACTCTGCATGTAGTAGATTGCTTATCTCCATTTTGTTTAGTTCTTTTTCTGGAGCTTTGTTCTGTTCTTTAATTTGAGACATGTTTCTTTGTCTCTCCATTTTGGCTGCCTCCCTCTGTTTGTTTCTATGTATTAGGTAGGGATTCCAGTCTTAGTAGAGTGGCCTTATGTAGCCGCTGTCTTGTTGGGCCCAGTCACACAATTTCTCTGT
Organism: Pteropus medius; assembly: GCF_902729225.1. NCBI lineage: Eukaryota > Metazoa > Chordata > Mammalia > Chiroptera > Pteropodidae > Pteropus > Pteropus medius. The sequence goes on along the minus strand of NW_024345861.1, from coordinate 5,192,939 downwards.
TTACCTGATCTGGTGCTCCAAGTATGTTCCTTGTATGAGTTGTGTGTGCCCTCTTGATGTACTTGAGCCTTGGCTGATGTTTGCATGCCAAAAGGAGGAATTGACCCACAAGCTGATTGGTTCTGAGGACTGGCCAGTGACTACAGTGGAGGAGATATTGCACAAGAACTCAGGGCTCTGGTGCCTGCTCAGTCTGCCCTCTCAGTGTGTTGTCCTAAGATGCAGCCCTAGGGGGTGTTCTGGCTCTGTCTGAGTCTCCCCCCGGAGGGGCCCCACTGTAGGTCAAATTCAGCTGCAGCCTGTGCCCTGCCCAGGGCCACGTGGCATGAGCCACCAAATGGTCTTCAGATGGCCATCACCCATGCTGGGATTGGAGGTGCCTCGAGAGGCCAAGCTACAAACCAAGGTAGGCTGCCACTAGTGCTAGGCTTGGGGCTGCTCAGCAAGAGGTATGAGGCATGCCAAGGACAGATGCTACTTTTTTGGGGTTTGTGAACCTTTGAGAAAAGTCCACAGCATGAACCAGGACTGATTGTATGGAAAAGCCACTGGAAGCAGCTTGGGTAGACCTGAGAGTAGTGTGCCATGGGGTCTCAGAGTATCACTGGGGTGAGGCGATTGGTGGTAGCCAGGTTCATGGAGACTAAGATATGGCACCTGCCTGCATGTGCACACTGGGAGCGGGGAGGGCTCAACAAGGAACAATGGATTCTACCACCACTTCTTTCTGGGAAAAATTTGCCCCTTTAGCCCTCACCCTGAAGCTGAACAGTTTGGTTCCTCCCTATATGTCCCTGGTGCCTTTCAAGCTGCTGCCCCAGCACTGGAGCTCATAGCAAGTGAGTTTGTCAGCGAGTAAGGTCACACATGGGCTCTTTAAGAGGAGCGCCCGGGACTTCAGCTCTCCTCCATTTTACTCAATATCCACTGTTTTTTACAGCCAGAAATTGTGGGGACTTCTCTTCCTGGCACCGGGACCCCTGAGCTGAGGAGTATGGTGTGAGGCTGGGGCCCCTTGATCCTCCAAGGGGACTCTGCAGCTGATCTATCCCTTCTGATTTTTAACTGCCACACATGGATGTGGGACCAGTCTGTTCCATGTCTCCATCCCTCCTACTAGTCTTGAGGTTGCCTCTTCTGTATGTCCTTAGTTGTAGGACTTCTGTTCAGCTAAGCATCAGTTGAGTCTCAATGATGGTTGTTGGGCAGTTTAGTCTTAATTCTGGTGTGATTGTGTGAGGAGGCAAGCACAGTGTTAACTTACTCCACTATCTTGGATGGATATCTCATTTAATCCTTATAATAATCACAATCATCTGTAGAGGAAGGTACCCATGTTCTTTTCACTCCATCCTATCTCTTTTTTTGTGAAGAATAGGGCTTGTCCCTCTCCTGCCTTCTGTCACAGTTGGAAAAGGTTGCTTTGTTGAAAGAAGGGGCATTATTTAATAACAATTCTTTTTATATGAAGACTATTGAGCTATTTTATTTTCTGGATACTATAAATTGTATAACTGATCAAGTTTTCTCTTTCGTTGCCAGACAGTTTAGAGCTAAATTTGTATCACCCCTCTTCATATACCCTGCAAATGCATAGGTCTTTATGGTATGTATTTTTGTATTAGCTCCATTCCTATCTTCATTTTATGGTTCTATTCTTATTTCTCTCTGCCTTTTTCTCTCCTACATTTAGTTTATCTTATTATTTGTGGAATAAAGCAGAATCTAAATAATTAAAATGTGATTAAATTACCTGCACATACATTGGAATTTAAGAGTTTGGTTTGCTGTTCTGTGATGCTGAGGGGAGAATTTGCACCTATCAGTCCACATACATTCAGTCACTATTCCCTAGGATCCCAGCTCTTGTTTGTGAGTTGGCAGTCCAGGGTTTAGGGTGCTCAGGGAGCAGAAGACAGAGTCTTGGCTTACATTCTTCCCAAAATCGTTGCTGGTAGCCTCGTCTAGTCAGCTTTGTGATTCATTCCCCTTGAGCTCACTGTTCATTTATTCTTCAGATAAATTACAACAGCTATTTTTTAAAACAAATAAACTTAAGAATTCAAGGCTGTGGCATACTGTGTGTTTTCAACCTAGGGTGACATACATGCAGTTTACTGTAACTCAGTGATGGTATTCAGTTTAGTAAATCTCGCCATGAGTGGAACATCAAAAATATACTCTATTGTAGGGAAAATATAAAAAATTTAAATATATTTTGATGATGTTTATTTAAATCTGTCAAATAACAATATGGCAAAGGGCAGTTTAGTATCAAGAGCCTGGGGCCTGCAGTCACATTCAACTCTGTCACTAATTTTGTGACTTTGGGATGATGACTTCATTTTGCCACTTTTAAAAATCTTTATTGGTTAAAAGAGAATATGAGCTCCTTTTTAGTCTTATGAAGATTAATGTGATTGCATGGAATTGCTTGATAGAATGTCCGATGCTTAATAAGTGTAAGTTATTATTGTTAGCCTAACTTCTGCTTATCTTTTGTATTTAAGCTTAGTTATTACATCTGGAAATATTTCAATAGAAATCATAGTTATTATAATAACCACCATGGGGTTATCATATAGAGTAGTCTATATATAGTCATGTATATTTATATAATACATGTATGTATATATGAATATATACATACACATATATGCATTATATATGTATATTATATATATGTATAGCAGTACAATGTTTTCGTTATTTCTTTCTGTAATTTTGCCACCTAATAAGCTCATTTTACCTCTACTCTCTTGGTCTGGTCCTTCTTTCCTTTTTTTTTTTTTTTGTCTCTAAGTAATTTCACCATCATATTTACTACATATTTAAGTTCTTCATTTACTGTTTATCTCTGTCCTGCTAGGATATACTCTAAAATATAGACAGATGGTGTGTGTGTGTGTGTGTGTGTGTGTGTGTGTGTGTGTTACAATTATCCCTAGTATCTAATTGACTGGCATGCAGTTATCATTCAAATCTATATTGAATCAATGAATAATCTTTAAACATCATCAAACTTCCATTAACATGAGTTTTGATGATACTTGAAAAAGAAAAGTGTTTGGCTGAGGGTTGAAGCTCTTTCCTGTGGAAGTGGGTACTTAAAAAGCCAATAAGATATATGGGTTTTTTGACTCTTTACAGTGATTAGTAGCTCAGAATTCTGTAATAAATAAGATACAGTCTTTTTGTCACCAACAAATGAAGTGCCCACTGTGAACTAGGGAAAAACCAGATAGGAAACCTCCAATACTCCTTCAGAAAACTAGCCTTTTTTCTGCTTATGGACAAGGGTATTTGGACCAGACCAAGAAATATAAACATCTTAGTTGGAATCCACAGATGTCAAGTATTTTTCTTGTGTAGTCTGGTCTATGAAACCATCTGAGGTCATGGACATTGACCATTTTTGTATCCAAATACCAGAAAAAATCTGAGTCTTGATGGACAGAAAAATCCTAAGATAAATCCAGCTCAACAAATATTTACATAGTACACATTATATGCAAAGATTCTGTAAGATACAAGAGAAGACACAAAGATAAGACCCTGTACCTGCCCTTTAGGAACCAATAATTAAACGGAGTGAAATAGATGCCAGAACCCAGGCCTAAAAACAGTCAGAAAACTTGTTTTCTTGTCTTTATGCTTTGTAGATATTTTTAATTCTCCTTATTATATTATTAAAAACTTTCTGAAAATGACTCTCTCTTTATATTAAAAGACTTAATTTTATATAATTTCCTGCCTATTACAGGGAAAGAGATTCTGGGTTTCTGTATTAAAGTGAAGTACTATTTACAAATACTTCTTCTGTGGCAGACAATGTGCTAAGCGTTCTTATCCATTCTCATTTAGTCCCTAAATTTCACTGGGTGTCAGACATAATTATGCACACTTCATAGATAAAGAAGCTGAAACACAGATAGTTTAAGTAATTACCCCAAAGCTATGATGGTAACAAATTTAGTTAGTAAATGGCAACTAGAGTCCAAAAACATTTTGTGACTCAAATTCTAGGACTTTTTGCCTTTTTTTTTTTTTGTCATTTTACACTATAATTCATTGGATATAGAGGCTTTTCTATCTGAGAAGTAAATAATATTATGGCATTGATTTTCTAGTTCAGTGAGAATTTCACTATATACTATTATATACACAGGAAACCTGCTTTAACCTATAGTAAATCATACTCTGGTATATGAGATTTTGAGCATAAAGTTTCACTTGAATTATTTATATAAAAGCTGAGTTACTGGAAGTTTTTAAAATGTAAACTACAAGTTAGTTATGAAATAGCAAAGAGACAAGTAGTAATCAGCAAACAATGTCATCCCATGACTGTTAGGACACACTAGATTCTGAATGACAAAGAGTGCCACAGAAATGAACAAGATGAGAAGAAAGAGCACCAATATCACCATCAAACAGTGTTTGGTTTGCTGGTTTGTTTGTGTTCAGAGCAGCACTAAAAATAAATGTATTCTTTAGATTAACATATGTTTCAAATTGCAGCCTGAAAGATGTGTACATAGTACAACAATATTGTTTCTGGTCCTTGGGTAACATCAGACTAAAGTGTCCTTTCACAGAGAAATCACAGAGACCCAGGGAGATCAAATGATTTCCCTCAAGCTTACACAGCTGGCAAATGGCTCAAGACATGCTGGAATCTGGTCTTCCTAAAACAAAGATGTCTACTGCCCTATGTGCTATATTTAGAATTAACGAAGTCTTGCTACTTAGAAGTTTCATATAATTTTTGATAAATAAACAAAAAATTTATATGATGTTTATTTGTATGTAAGTCAGTGCTGCTAAAGTACTTTAAACCAATTATGGTTTTATTTTTTTTTGTTGGCATTTTTATTTTTAAAGTTAAGGTGTAATTGACAAGTCAGATTGTAATATATTTAAAATGTGCAATCTGATGATTTGATATATGTGTACATTGTGAAAAGATTCCCACCATTGAGTTAATTACCACAACCATCACCTCACATATTTACCCTTTTGTGCATGCATGTGTGAGAATACTTGTCCTAATCTCCTTAGTAAATGTCAATTCTGCAATACACTATTACTAACTACATTCATCATGTTATACATTAGATCCTCGGACCTCATTCCTCTTATAATTGAAAGTTTGTACCTTTTACCAAGATCTCTGTTACACTCATCCCTTGCCCCCATCCCCTAGCAACCACCATTCTATTCTCTGTTTCTATGAGTTTCCTTTATTGATTCATCCATTGATGAGTACTTGTATTTCTTCCATACCTTGGCTATTGTGAATAATCCTGCAATAAATACAGGAGTACAGATATCTTTTTGAGATAATGATTTTGTTTCTAGAAGTGAGATTGCTGAATCATATGGTAGTTCAGTTTTTAATTTCTTGAACTTCCACACTGTCTTCCATTATGACTATACCAGTTTACATTTCTGCCAACAGTGTATGAGGGTTCCCTTTTCACCACACCCTAATTACCATTTGTTACTCTTGTCTTTTTAGTGATAGCCATTCTAATAAGTGTGAAGCGATATTTCATTTTAGTTTTAATTTGTATTTCCCTCATAATTAATAATGTTGAGCACCTTTTTATGTACCAGCTGGCCATTCATTTGTCTATGCAGGTTTTTCGTCCATTTTTTAGTTGGGTTATTTATTTATTGCTATTAAGTTGTAAGTGTTTTTTCTGGATTTTGGATATTAATTTCTTATCAGACATGTGGTTTGCAAATATTTTCTCTCATTCCATAGGTTGTATTTTTCTCCTTCGTTGATGGTTTCCAGTGCAGAAACTTCTAATTGACTTTTAAAAGACGATTGGCAGTAAAAAAAAAGTTTAGTTTTTTTGTTTGAATTATCTTCAGTTCAAATTAGTGTGACCCAAATTAATGCAATTATATTTCGACTTTTTATTTTTGAAATTTATTGTTCGAAAATCCCAGTTTATTTTTTTATACTATATATACATAATTTTTTCAAAGTTTTATTTTTTAATTTTCACCCTCCCCCCTCCTCCCTCCCTTCTGGTAACCACTAGTCCATTGTCCATGTCCATGAGTCTCTGTTTGTACTGTTCATTTTTTGCTTTTAGGTTCATATCCCACATATGTGATATCATGTGATTTTCAATCTTTTCTGTCTGGCTTATTTCGTTTAGTATGATTATTTTACGTCCATCCATGTTGTTGCAAATGGCAGTATTTCATCTCTTCTTATGGCTGAGTAATATTCTATTGTATATATATGCTACAGCTACTTAGCCAATCATCTATTGCAGGACACTTCGGTTGCTTCCATGTCCTGGCCACTGTGAATAATGCTGCTATGAACATTGATGTGCAGATATCTTTTTGGATATGGGTTTTCAAGTCTTTGGGGTAAATACCCAATAGAGGGATTGCTGGATCATATGGTAGGTCAATTCTTAGTTTTTTAAGGAACCTCCATACTGCTTTCCATAGTGGCCATACCAAATTGCAGTCACACAAGCCATGTATGAGGGTTCCTATTTCTCTGCATCCTTTCCAACATTTGTTATTACTTGTCCTTTTGATTATAGTCATTCTAACAGGTGCGAGATGGTATCTCATTGTGGTTTTGAGTTGCATTTCTCTAAGAGCTAGCAATGTTAAGCATCTTTTCATATATTTGTTGACCATTTGTATGTCCTTTTGGGAGAAGTGTCTGTTCAGGTCCTCTGCCCATTCTTTGATTGGATTGTTAGTTTTTTTTGATGTTATTGAGTTGTATGAGTTTTTTGTATATTTTAGATATTAGGCCCTTATCGGAAGTGTTGCTTGCAAATATATTTTCTCATTCAGATGGCTGTCTCTTTACCTTGTTGACAGTTTCTTTTGCTGAGCAGAAGCTTTTTAGTTTGATGTAGTCCCATTCATTTATTTTTGCTCTTACTTCCCTTGTCTTTGAGGTCAAATTCATAAAATCCTCTTTAAGCCCAAGGTTTTTGAGTTTAGTTTCTATGTTTTCTTCTATGCATTTTATTGATTCCGGTCTTATATTCAGGTCCTTAATCCATTTTGAGTTAATTTTGGTGTGTGGTAAAAGGCAACAGTCTAGTTTCATTCTTTTGCAGGTGGCTTTCCAATTTTCCCAGCACCATTTATTGAAGAGACTTTCCTTTCTCCACTGTATGTTTTTGGCTTTTTTTGTTGAAAATTATTTGCCCATATAAATATGGGTTTACTTCTGAACCCTCAATTCTATTCCACTGGTCCGTGTGTCTGTTTTCCTGCCAACACCATGCTGTTTTGATTACTGTCGCTTTGTTGTATAATTTGAAGGCTGGCAGAGTGATGCCTCCTACCTCATTCCTTTTTCTCTGGATGGCTTTGGCAATTCAGAGTCTTTTGTGCTTCCATACAACACTGGTGATTTTTTTGTTCTATTTCTTTAAAAAATGCCGATGGGATTTTGATGAGGATTGCATTAAATTTGTATAATGTTTTAGGTAATATGGTCATTTTAACTATGTTGATTCTTCCAATCCAAGTACATGATATATCTTTCCATTTCTTTGTACCTTCTTTGATTTCTTTTAATATGGTCTTATAGTTTTTATTATATAGGTCCTTCACATGTTTTGTTAGCTTTATTCCTAGGTATTTTGTTGTTGTTGTTGTTGCAATTGCAAAAGAAATTACTTTTTCAACTTCTTTTTCTGACGCTTTGTTGTAAGAGTATAGGAACGTTATAGATTTTTGAATGTTGATTTTGTATCCAGAGACTTTACTGTATTTGCTTATTGTTTCAAGTAGTGTTTTTGTGGAGTCTTTAGAGTTTTCTATATAGAGAATCACGTCATCAGCAAATAGTGACAGTTTGACTTTTTTGTTTTCTATTTGGATTCCTTTTACCTCTTTCTCTTGTTTGATTGCACTTGCTAGGACCTCCAATTATATATTGAATAAAAGTAGCGATAGTAAATAGCCTTGCCTCATTCCTGATCTTAGAGGGAAGATTTTTAGTTTTTAACCATTAAGTATAATGTTGGCTGAGGGCTTGTCATAGATGGCCTTTATTATGTTAAGGTGCTTTCCTTTTATACCAATTTTGTTAAGTGTTTTGATCATAAATGGGTGCTATATCTTGTCAAAGGCTTTTTCTGCATCTATTGATATGATCATATGATTCTTATTTATTAATTTATTTCTGTTTTGTATCACATTAATCAATTTGCATATGCTGAACCACTCTCATGCCCCTGGGATGAAGCCCACTTGATCGTAGTGTATAATCTTTTTAATACGTTGCTATATTTGGTTCGCTAGTATCTTATTTAGGATTTTTGTATCTGTGTTCATGAAAGATATTGGTCTGTAGTTTTCTTTTTGTGTGTTATCTTTACCAGGTTTTGGTATCAAGGTAATATTGGCTTCATAAAATGAGTTGAGAAGTATTACCTCCTCTTCAATTTTTTGGAGTAATTTGAGGAGAATGGGTATTAAATATTCTTTGAATGTTAGGTAGAATTCCCTGCGAAGCCATCTGGTCCTGGACTTTTAATTTTGGTAGGTTTTTGATGATTGTTTCAATTTCCATACTGCTGATCAGTCTATTTAGATTTTCCAGTTCTTCTTGATTCAGTCTAGGAAGGTTGTATTTTTCTAAGTACTGGTCCATTTCAACTAGGTTGTTAAATTTGGTGTTATATCCTTTTTCATAGTATTCTTGTATGATCCTTTGTTTCTGGAATATCAGTCCTAATTTCCCTTCTTTCATCCCTGATTTTGTTTATTTGTGTCCTTTCTGTTTTTTCTTTAGTGAGTCTAGCCAGGGGTTTGTCAATTTTATTAACCTTCTCAAAGAATCAGCTGTTTGTTGCATTTATTTTTTCTATTGTTTTTGTTTTGTTTTCAATTTCATTTATTTCTGCTCTAATTTTAATTATTTCTTTCCTTCTGCTGACTTTAGACTTCATTTGTTCTTTTTTTTTTCTAGTTTTTTTAAAATGAGTGTTAGGTTGTTTATTTGGGCTTGTTCTTGTTTTTGGAGATAGGACTGTAATGATATGAACTTTTCTCTTATGACCGCTTTTGCCATGTCTCAAAAGTTTTGATATGTTGTACTATTATTATCATTCGTTTCTATGTATCTCTTGATCTCCCTTTTTATTTCTTTTCTGACCCAGTTATTCTTCAGTAGTCTGTTGTTTAATCTCCATTCATTTGTGTTTTTTTCTGCTTTCTTTTTACAGTTGATCTCTAGTTTCAAAGTATTATGATCAGAGAATATAGTTGGCATATCCTCCTCTTATATTTGTTAAGGCTATTCCTGTATCTATGTGTTCAATCCTTGAGAATGTTCCATGTGCACTAGAGAAGAATGTATAAGCAGCTGTTTAGGGATGGAAGGCTCTATAAATGTCGATTATGTTCAGTTGGTCTAATGTATCATTTAAGAATGTTATTTTGTTATTGATTTTCTGTTTGGATGATCTGTCCATATCTGACAGTGGGGTATTTAGGTCTCCTACTATGATAGTGTTTTGATCTGTTTCTCCCTTTAGTTCTGTTAGTAATTGCTTTACATATTTCTGGGCTCTCTGATTAGGGGCATAGATATTAATTAGTGTTATGTCTTCTTGGTACATGATTCTCTTTATTATTATGAGGTGTCCCTCAGTATCTTTCTTTACCTTTTTCATTTCGATGTCTATTTCATCTGATATTAGTACTGCTACTCCCGCTTTTCTCTGAATGCTATTTGCTTGAAACATTATTTTCCACCCTTTCACTTTGAATCTATATTTGTCTTTGGAACTGAGATGTGTCTCCTAGAGGCAGCATATGGTTGGGTTTTGTCTTTTGATCCAATTTGCAGCTCTGTGCCTTTTTATTGGTGAGTTCAGTCCATTTACATTTAGGGTGGTTATTGAAATATGAGGTTTTCTTATAGCCATTTTATCTTTGTTTTTTGGTAGCCTGGGTGTCTCCATTGCTCTGGTTCCTTGTGTTTTCTTTCTTTTCCTTTTTTTTTTTTTTTTTTTTTTTTTTGGTTAGCTTTTGTGGGTTTTCTCTCTGGTCCTTCTTTTTTTAAGTTATATACTTCAGTTCTGAATCTTTGGCCTGTAATTACCATTACAAATATAAAAAGTATAGTTGTATGTATACAGTCGTCCCTTGTCTTCTGCGTGTGCCTTATCTCCATTCCTCTTTGTGAATTTGTATCTTTACATCCTCCCCTTTCTGTCATTGTTGTCTCATTTTGTCCCTGTGTATGCTAAATGTTCATTTTTATCTTGCTATAGCAAATTTCTTCTTATTTTAAGCTTATAATGCCCTGTTCATAGTAAAGGTTGCATTCCTCTGCTTTTATCAGCCTGCTAGTCATCCTACTCCTAATTATGCATTTTTTATTTTTTTTGTCATTTTGTTTTAGGTGAGCTGACCTCTTTCAGTATTTACTGTAGTGCAGGACTTTTAGTGGAGAATTCTCTCAAGTTTTGTGTGTCTGGAAAGGTCTTTACTCTCCTTCATATCTAAAGGAGAGTTTAGCTTGATACATTATCCTTGGCTAGTAGTTTTTTTCATTTAATAGTTTGAATATTTGATTCCACTCCTTTCTGGCTTGTAAGATTTGTGCTGAGAAGTCCGATGATAATCTATTGGATTTTCCTTTATAGGTTACCATCTTGTTTTCCCTGGCTGCCCTGAGAATTCTGTCTTTGTCATTGATTGTTGATAGTTTTATTACGATGTGTCTTGGTGAAGGCCTTTTTGGGTTCAGATAAGTGGGTGTTCTGTTGATTTCTTGAATTCTAAGCCCTAGCTCATTCCTTAGATTGGGAAATTCTCATCAACTATTTGTCTGAAAATGCTTTCTAGTCCCTGCTCCTTTTCCTCGCCTTCGGTAATGCCCATTATTCTTGTTTCCTCTCCTGACGGTATCAGCTAGTTCTTCTATTTCTCTTTCATTATTTTTCATTCTTCGGTTTCTCTCTTTTTTTTCTCTGATTTATTTCTAGATTTCTGTCTTGAAAATTACTTATCCTTTCCTCCATTTAGTTGACTCTATTTTCCAAGCTTGTTATTTCATTTTTCAACTCTTGCAGTGTGTTTGTTATCTCCAGAGGGTCTATTCAGTTCTTTTTGAGGTTTTCAATCTCCTTGCTAAAGAACTCATTCTGCTTATCTAGTTGTTTTTTCAATTCCTGAAATTGTTGATATGAGTCATTTCGGATCTCACTGATTTTTTTCAGAAGTACCATCCTTAAGTCTCTGTCATTTAAGTTGCATATTTCTCTGTCTGTAAGCTTATTTTCTGGAGATTTTTCTCTTTCTTTCTGAGATGCCTTGTCACCTTGGTTGTTCATGGTGTTTATTGGACTATTTCTCTGCCTGGGCATTAATGGAAGTGTGTTCTGCTTTTTTTTCCCCCCAGAAAGAAAATTTATTATTATATAATGGTCCCTAGGCAGTTGCAAATAAGATATTTTTCTTTTGGTTTCCAGTAGGTGACATCTAAGCCTCTTGGATCTCTGCTTTATATAAAGTGTTAATAATGTCTTTTTTTCTCCTTATAGATGTTTAATCATGCTCGCTACCTCCAGTCTTAGTTCCTGTCAGTGCTAGTGACAGTATCGGTAGCATTTGCTCAGATTCCCTTGGGTGTGGGGGGAGGGGCCCTCTGGGTTGGGGGTTGGAGGCTGCACCTCAGCCTTCATCCGTGGCTGGTAAAAATCAACTGTTGTTTCTCTGATGTCCCAGCTTTTCTGCTGTCCCTGTTTCTCTGCCTTCTGCCCCGATGATTGGGCACTGCTGTTGGCCAGGTGAAGCTCACAGCAGTCTCAGGCAGGGCTGTTCAGGGAACTCATCACTCCTTCTCCCCTCCTCCTCCTCCTCCTACAAGGGATCTCCGGCTATGAGAGGCAGCTTCTTTGTTTCTCCCAGTCCACCGCCCGACACCTGGGCTTTTGACCTGTGATAGTTCTTATGCGCAGATCCCACGCTCAGACGCATTGGAGTGCAGTTTGAGTGTTTTTTGTTGAGTTTTAGGTGTTCATCTTATTGTTGTTTCAAGGAAAGAGATCTGGGAACATCTCTCATGCTGCCATGTTTAATCCAATCCTATATTTTGACTTTTTAAAAAACAAATTAGTATCACCATGAATGAGAGGTTGTGTTTGATATTATACTAAATTTAAAGGAGGTTTAAAATAATGCTTTGACAATTTCTCATGTCCCTTACAAAGCTGTTCTCTTTTATTACTTACATATCCTGAGACCTTCTAAAGCAGCAGTCCTCAACACATTTGGTGCCAGGGACCAGTGTTCCTATGAGAATTTAATGCTTGATCATCTGAAGTAGAGCTGAAGCAGTGATGCTAGCACTGGGGAGCAGCTACAAATACAGATGAAGCTTTGCTTGATCACCACTCACATCCTGCTGTGCAGCTGGTTCTTAACAGGCCACACACTAGAGTTTGGGGACCCCTACTCTAAAAAACATGTCTTAGAATTTTCTTATTCAATTGAGGATTCATTTACAGCAAATATTTTTTTATTTACTTATTTTTAAAGTTTTTCTGTTGGATCTTGTTCTGTTTGCACTGTTCTGTATAAAATCGAGAATAAAAAATTAATAGCTATAGATGTTTAACTTTGTTACAAGGCCTGTTTAATTGGGTTGAATAATCTCAATTGTGTGAATCTTTTGAAGCTTTGCTTATCTAAGAAAAGACACGTTGAACCTGAGATCACAGTAAAGTAAGTAATTTCTCTTAGTTTTATTCTGTAAAGGGTCATTAAATTAAACCAATACCCAGCTCTTAGATTTAGCAAACTGCTGTTTGCTGACCTGGATCATTTCTCCCCACTGCGATCCAAGTTTTATTGATAAATAATTGACATACATCACTGTATAATTTTAAGGCATACAGCATGGTGGTTTGATTTACATATATAGTGAAATGATTACAATGGATTCAGTTAATATTTATCTTCTCTTGTGGATACAATAAAAAGAAAAGAAAAGAATAAAGGGGAAAAAATCTCCTTTTGATGAGAACTCTTAAGATTTACTCTCCTAACAACTTTCCTACATATCATGCAGCAGTGTCAGATACAGTCGTCATGTTGTACATTACATTTCTAGTATTTATATATATTATAAGTGGACATTCATACATTTTACTACCTTTCTCCAATTCCCTTCACCCTTGCCATGAGTCTAATCTCTTTTCCTATCAGTTTTGTTTGTTTGTTCGTTTGTGTAGATACCACACATGAGATCGTACAGTCATTGTTTTTCTCTATATGACTTATTTCACTTAGCATAATGCCTTCAAGGTCTAACCATATTTTCATATTGGTAGGATTTCATTATTTTTCATAGCTAAATAATATTCCATTATATATCTCTCTCACAATTTTCTTTATCCACTCATTGATTGACGGACACGTAGATATTTTCCATGTTTTGGTTACTGTAAATAATGCTGCTATAAACATAGGAGTACATTTATCTTTTCAAGTAGTGTTTTCATTTTCTCTAGATATATTCCCAGAAGTAAAATTGATGGATCATGTAGTAGTTCTATTTTAAAATTTTTGAAGATTCATCATACTTTTTTCCATAGTGGTTGTACCAGTTTACAATTCTACCAACAATACACAAATGTTCCTTTTTCTTCACATTCATACTAGCATTTGTTATCTCTTGTCTTTTTGATAAAGGCCATTCTAAAGACTATGAGGTGATATCTCATTGTGGTTTTAATTTGCATTTCCTTAATGTAACTAGTAATGTTGAGCATCTTTTCTATACCTATTCATCTTTCATACATCTTCTTTGGAGAAATGTCTATTTATTTTGTAATTAGATTATTTGTTATTTTTCTATTGACTGTATGAGTTCTTTATATGTTTTGGATATTAACCCCTTATGAGATAAATGGTTTGCAAATATTTCTTTTTACCATTTTGTAGATTGTCTTTTCACTTTGTTGATGGCTTCTTTTTCTGTGCAAAAGGAAGCTTTTTAGTTTGATGTAGTCCCACTTGTTTATTTTTCATTTTTTTCTTGTGCTTTGGGTACCATTGGATCATTTTCTAAAGCCCTTTGCAGCTCTCGAATTCTGTTTCTATGATCTATTGCTCCTCCATTTCAAGAATTCCATTATTTCAGCTGGTAGAGTTGTTCATACTTTAAATAATCTGCTGTAGGGATGTCATCTTGGGGGCTTGGCCAATGGAGATTCTATGCCAATGAAAGCATACAGGCATACCTTGTTTTAATGTGATTGCTTTATTGTGCTTCACAGATATTGTATTTTTAATAATTGAATGTTTATGGGAAACCCTGTGTCCAGCAAATCTTTTGTTACCATTTTTCAACAGCATTTGCTCACTTCCTGTCCCTGTGTCATATTTTGCTAATTCTTACAACATTTCAAATGTTTTCATTATTATATTTTTATAATAATCTGTGATCTTTGATGTTACCATTGCAATTGTTTTGGGGTGCCACAAACTGTACCCATACAAGAGAGCAAACTTAATTGATAAATATTGTGAATGCTCCTACTGTTCCACTGACCAGTTATTCCCCTGTCTCACTCTCTTCAGCCCTCTTATTATCTGAGACACAATGATATTGAAATTAGGTCAATTAATAACCTTACAATAGCCTCTAGGTTTTCAAGTGAAAGGAAGAGTCACATGTCTCTCAGTTAAAATCAAAAGCTAGAAATAGTTAAGCTTAGTGAGAAAGATGTGTCAAAAGCTGAGATAGGATAAAAGCTAGGCCTCTTGCACCAGTTAGTCAAATTGTGAATGTAAAGGAAAAGTTCTTGAAGGAAATTACAAGTGCTGCTCCCCTGAACACATGAATAATATGAAATTGAAACAAACTTATTGCTAATATGGAGAAAGTTTAGTCATCTAGATAGAACATCAAACCAGACACAAAATTTTCTTAAACCAAAACCTAATCCAGATCAAGGCCCTAACTCCCTTCAATTTAATGAAAGCTGAAAGAGGTCCTCACCTAGAATAAAATTGGAAACTAGCAGAGGTTGGATCATGAGGTTTAAAGAAAGAAGCCACATCCATAACATAAAAGTGCAAAGTGAAATAACAAGGGCTGTTATAGACGCTATAGCAAGTTATCCAGATCTGGCTAAGGTAATAAATGAAGGTGTCTACACTTAACAACAGATTTTCAAAGTACATGAAACAGCCTTATGTTGGAAGAAGATGCTATCTAGGACTTTCATTGCTAGAGAGAAGTCAGTGCCTAGCTACAAAGCTTTCAAGGACAAGCTAACTCTCTTGTTAGGGACTAATGCAGCTGATGAATTTAAATTGAAGCCAGTGCTCACTTACCATTCTGAAACTCCTAGGGCTCTTAAGAATTATGATAAATCTGTTTTGCCTGTGTCCTATAAATGGAACAAGAAAAGCTGAGTAATAGCACATGCCTTTATAACATGATTGACTAAAAATTTTAAGCCCACTTTTGAGACCTAGTGCTCAGAAAAAAAAAATCTTTCAAAATATTACTGCTCATTGGCAATGCATGTGGTCACCCAAGAGATGTCATGGAAATGTACAATGAGATTGATGTTGTTTTCATGTCTGCTAACACAACATCCATTCTGCAGTCCATGAACCAAGGGGTAATTTTGACTTTTAAGTCTCATTATTTAAGAAATACATTTCATAAGAATACAGCTGCCATAGATAGTGATTCCTCTGATGGATCTGGGCAAGTAAAATGAAAACCATCTAGAAAGGATTCATGATCCAAGATGCCATCAAGAACATGTATGATTCATGGGAAGAGGTCAAAATATCGACATTTATAGGAGTTCGGAAGAAGTTGATTCTAACCTTCATAGGTGACCCTGAGGGGTTCAAGACATCAGTGGAAAAAGTAACTGCAAATGTGGTAGAAATAGCAAAAGAACTAGAATTAAAAGTGGTGCCTGAGGATGTGACTGAACTGCTGCAATCTCATGATAAAACTTTAGTGGATGAGGAGTTGCTTTTTATGCCTGAGCAAAGAAAGTGGATTCTTGAGATGGAATCTACATCTTGGTGAAGATGCTGTGAAGGTTGTTGAAATGACAAAAGATTTAAAATATTACATAAACTTAGTTGATAAAGCAGTCATAGGGTTTGAGAGAACTGACTCCAATTTTGAAAGTTCTATTAAAATGCTAAAAAAAAAACCCAGCATTTACTACTACAGAAAAATCATTCATGAAAGGAAGAGTCAGTGAATGGTATACTTTACTATTTTATTTTAAGAAATTGGTACAGCCATCTCAATCTTCAGCAACCACCACTCTGATCAGTCAGCAGCCATAAAGATTGAGGCAAGACCCTCTACCTGTAAAAAGATTACAACTCGCTGAAGGCTCAGATGATGGTTAGCATTTGTTAGTAATAAAATATTTTTTAAATCAAGATATGTACATTTTTTAGACATAATGCTATTGCATACTTAATAGACTACGGGATAAAGTAAACATAACTTTTATATGCACTGAGAAACCAAAAAATTTATGTGACTTGTTTTATTGCAATATCACTTTATTGTCGTGGTCTGGAACTGAATTCATAATATCTGTGAGTTATGCTTGTACAAAACCTCAATATTTTTGAACGTAGGAAGAGCCTAAAACTTTCATGTGTTCATACCTGGGTTTGAAGCACGATTGTGGCTCAACAAACCCTGATTAACTCTCCCTGGATTCTTCTATGGAAGATTTCAATATATAGTCTGGGGTCCCTGGGATTTTGTGAATGCACGTTTCCACCTGATATGAAGTGCAGATATTGTAAAGTAGCCATTTGAGGTAATCATTTTCTCAGTCTGTGTTTTCCTTGGCTTGGATATAGAACATGGATGGCTCTTAGCCCTTGGAAGATGGGCCCTGTGTGCATACTCTCAGGCCTGCATTTATAGAAATAAGTCCTAAAGAAACAGATTGAAATTGAGTAAGATCAAGTATTCACTTATGGGTTTCCATAAAAGTTGCTTTTTATATTTTCCCCTTCTGTAGCTTGTGGAAATGTCTCCGGACTTCCTCACCTGGAAAGATTTGTTCATTGAGCCAAAAAAATTATAATTCATATCCCTTCCTGTTTTCCTAGGATTCCACACACAGGCAATCTTATTTGCACTCTCTAGCATTTATCTTTCTGCTTCCTGCTAATTTCAGGACTGTTGTAGAAAGTTACAACATTCTTTCTCTCTAACCTTGTAGCCTGTGTCTGTTGTAAATCAGATATTTGATTGTGCTTAGGGTAGAAAAAAAATTGTACTGGCTTACATGGAAGGTGTCTCTCTGTATATCTAATAGCCTCTTTCCTCACATTTCAAATTCTTGAATTGAGAGCCAGAAGAAAAGGTAGGAGGCTGAATAATTCAATGACAAAGCCTTAGTACTAAGTACCAAGTACAAGCCTCTCTTCTCTCTGCTCTAGGAGTTGTTCTTAGCTTGATGATTTATCATGAACATTGCCTAAGTATGGGGACAGAACCCCTCCCCTACTGTAAAATCTATTCTTCTAGAGAAAGTTAATTTCCTTTAGAAGCAATGTTAATTCTTTCAGACCAAGGAAAGTGCTTAAACGTTCTCAAACTTCCTAACTTGTAAGTGACAATCTGTTACTCTGAACATTTGCAAAGCTTTCAGAGGTATTTGAGGGAATAATTTATGAACTGGAAAAGTGTAAATAATTCAATGCTCCGATAAAAACTATTCCCCCTTTGCCTCTCTGTTTACACATCAGTGAAAAGCCAAACATCAAACCTTCCTTTGGTATTGCTCCAATGAGTTCCTTACTAGTCTGATAGTGAAAATCAATCCAATGTTATTTAATCTAGACTTCAAGTCCAGAAGGAAAGATACTGTAGTCAGCACACTAAACTTTCTTTTGCTTCCAGGTTCCTGCTATATACTGAAGATAGTATGGTACAGTATACTAGTGCATTAATTAATTCATCTATTCATTCATTCAACACACAATGTCTAGGTGCTCGTAATATGTGGGGTGCTTAGCTAAGTCTTAATATTCAAGAGCTAAGAGTATAGCTGTTCAATATAAACATGTACCCAAGAAAATTGAGTGTTATATATCCTGTAATAGAATACATGTGCACCATGGGGAGGATCTATGGCTTGATGAGGGATGTTTGAGATAAAATGTCACTTAGTATTTCCTATGGCTGGTGTCATTAAGGATTATAATAGAAATAAAAACAAATCTGATGTTCTCTAAGAAGCAATTTGCACTTTTTCAGACATTCTTTTAGTATTTTTTAGCAATGTCAGGAAAGTCCTATATCCCACCTAGCTGACTTCCCAGTCCTGGTGGAATAGGAGTACCTGCTGCTGGTGAGCACCAGTGATGTAGAAATACAACTTGGACAGAGTCTGGCTCTCTGTAAAGATTCATAATGAATTTTACATAACAGATCTCAATGTATATAAATTAATGAATAAATAAATGAATCAAGAACATGGGTCTTTTTCCTAGCTTTGTTACTAATTCATTGTGTGAATTATTTGGGTTTCCTTTTTAATAGTTGTACAAATAGGTACTCTGCTTTATTATATGGGGACTGATGTAAAAGATCAAAAGAGAGGAAACTAAGGAAATATTTTGAAATGTGTAAAGTACTTGAAAGAACTATACACATGTAAGGAAATACGATTAATCATTATATTTTTGGGAAAAATATGACAATGAAAGGAGACAGGAGAGAAAGAATGAAGGAAGTCAGGAAGGCAGGAAGAAAGAAAGGAAGGAAAGTATGGAAAAAAGGGAGAGGAAGGAAAGGGAACCGAATAACTACATGGAAAACTACGTGGAGAATACAGGAACACAGAGAATACCAAATGCTACACTAAAATCTAAGTCAATTGTTTTCAGTACAGATAAAACAGAAATTTTTGTTGCAAATATCTTGTATAACAAGACTTCAAAGGAAAATTTAAAGAATGTTAAAGAGGTGATTGCATTGCTTAAGCACACGCAGTACACTGAGACCTGTACTAGATCTTTAGGGGTGGAGAGGTGATGAGAGGGTTTGGGATATGAACAGGGACATGGGAAAAACTTCAAAGAATGGAGAAATAGTTCTTGTTCTTAGTGCACTGTACTGTTTAGAAGGGATTGCACAGTAGGCAGAGGAGAAGAAAGCAAACAGTAAATGCTCTGTGATGTAGTGAAAAGAAGCTCTGGGATTTGGCAAGAGTGCATTCTAATTCTGACTCACTATATAGATGTTTAACCATACCCAGTCATACCAGCTTTCTATTTGAAAGGCCTTCTGCCAAATGAAGAGATTAAAGTAAATAGTTTCTGAGGTTCCTGGCAGGCTACATATTTTATAAAATAAGTCCAAGTTCATGTAGTACCTAGAGAGTATTGAGTTATAATAATAATTATATTAGCTTACATAATTTTTTATTTTGTGCTAAAATTTTTACATATTATCTCAGCTCATTATCATGCAATTGTATAAAACTGGTAGTTTTTCAACCATTTTTTTTTTAAAAAATAAACAGATTCAGAAAGATCCAATACGATGCTCTTAACCACCGTACTATAACAATAATAATAATATTAGCTGACACTTACATAGTCATATGCCCCAAACTATTCCAAGGATTTTGATTAACTCATTCAGTTTTCACAACGAGCCTATGAGGTAGCTACTGTGTTATTACAATCTCCATCATACAGCTGAGGAAACTGAATCATGGTAATTTTAAGTCGCTGGGCCAAAAATAGCAGATCTGAAATTATCATCCAGGTGTTGTGTGTGTATGCATGGGCATATGTGTATGTTGAACAGGATATAAAAGAAAGTCTTCCCCAGAAAACTAAGTCTTCAATATTACTTAGGAATTGAGAAAGGATATATAATTTTACAGAGAGGAAGCAGGAGGGAAAATTCTAGGCAAGAGTTAGCCAGCACCACAGCAGAATACATTAGTGTGATAAGTACAAGAGGTCAGAGGCTGTTGGTGATGTGAGCCAGGAACAAGGTGGTAAAAAGGCTTCACCAGTCAGTCTAATTGTCAATATTGAGTAAGACAGACAGTGATAAGCAGAAATATTTTTTATTATTGAGACAAATTGTCATATAACATATTAGTTTAAATGTAAATCTTGGTCACGGTAATTCTTATAGATTTAGGTGAAAACAAAGGAATCAAGATGCATTGGTTCAAGATATCTAATTAGTTAGTAGAAGATGTAATCATCCAGGGCAGATGTGAAACGGAAAAATAAGACTTTCAAGGAAAGACTGAATTGATGAGAATTATTCATCTTGGGAAAGAGAGCTGAGCTGAGGGAATAGAATTTTCAGAGATGAATTTTTTTTTTTTTAATAATCAAAATCGTGAGACCCTAGACTGAGTTTTTATGAGACACTATACTTCTCTTGTCTGGAAGTCCTTAAAAGAAGCTCAGATTATGTTATATATTTTGGTTTATGTTAATCTTGTTCCAAGGAAGAATCAGCTGGCAGTCAGAAATGACAAATAGACTTCAAACTTGTCACTAGTTCTCTGTGCCACACCCACAGCACATAGTACTAGTTGATCACCATGACACTTTTTCCCTCTGAAGCCAAGTCTGGCCCCAGGCATTTAAAACAGTATTTCAAAAACTTTCAGGAAACTTCAAATGATTGAAAGTCATAGAATTTAGAAGTTTTTCGTTCTTCACGGTTTGTGGATTTTGTAATATCCCTTAAGTAATAGATAATTCTTCCTCCTAAATATCACCTATCACTGTCTTCTACTGCCCTGCCTTCTCACTTGCTTTTATATTGATTAATAAGTTTCCCCTAACACACTTTTTGTCTCCAGCCTTGATCTCCTCTCATTCTTTCTTCACACACTTGTCAGAATTACCTTGCTCTGACACCCCTCTGATCATGCCATTGCCCTGCTTAGAATGCTATGTTGGACTCACTTTCTTTTCAGAAGCAAGACCCAACACTGTATTGTGGGTAATAAAGCCCTTTCTCATTTTTCTCCTGCTTCCTCTCATTTGTCCAAATTCACCAGAATATTATATGATCTCACTTACACATGGAATCTAAAAAGCCAAACTCATAGAAACAGTGAGTAAATTGGTTGTTGCAAAAGAGTAGGTGGGGGGAAATGGGGAGACATTGGTCAAAGGATACAAACTTCCAGTTATAAGATGAGTAAGTTCTGGAGATCTGATGTACAGTGTGGTGACTGTGGTTAACAATGCTATATTACATACAGTAACTTCTCACTTAATCTGAATAGTTTCTGTTCTGTGACTTTTAAGTGAAATGATATATAATGAAACCAATTTTACCACAGGCTAATTGATATAAATAAGAGTTAAGTTCCTAAGGCATTTATCTTATCAACATTATAACAAAATGATATTGAGTGAAGACTTATTCAAGGACCTGCTGTACTTGAATGTTGCTGAGACTAGAACGTAAATGTTCTCACCATTAAAAAAGGTCACTCTGTTAAGTGATGGCTATGTTAGCTAACCTTATTGTGATAATCATTTCACAATATATATTTGTACCAAATCATCACATCATCCACCTTAAATGTACATAAGATTATATGTTAATTATACTTAAATAAAACTAGGGGAAAGAAACAAATTCACCATTATTCTAGCCCTACCAA
Organism: Pteropus medius; assembly: GCF_902729225.1. Lineage (NCBI taxonomy): Eukaryota > Metazoa > Chordata > Mammalia > Chiroptera > Pteropodidae > Pteropus > Pteropus medius. The sequence goes on along the minus strand of NW_024345861.1, from coordinate 5,171,247 downwards.
ATTACTTAGAATTCTTAAAAGTCATTATGCTATTTCTGCTTTAATATCTTTCCATATACTCTCTTTTTCCTTTTTTACAAAATATACTCACTCCTTTTTTTCTGCTTAACAAACTTTCTGTTTATGCTTCAAGGCTCAGCTCAAGTATCAATCCTTCTATAAATCCTTCCCTGACTTTCCCCTGGGACAACTGGTTGCTTTTTCTTCAGCATTCTCATGGCCCTTTCAGAGGCAAAGACTTGTCTTTTACCTCAGTATCTTAATGCTTAATATAGTGTCTGGCATGTAGTAAATTCTAAAATATGATTAATAAAAATACATCAAATGACATGTCAGTGCTAGCTTTACCCAGTACATTCGGAAAGGAATATGATAAAATGAAGTTAAAACCAGGTTTTCTGACATCAACCCCCCTTGATTTTTCTCCATTTCCATCACTAGGTCAGGATCTTATTATGTAGACCCTGAAAATGCCTCCTAACACTTTTTCTTGATCCAGAGTTTCTCTCTACCAAACCACACTGCATTCAATCCATGAGCAGATTCATTTTCCTAAAAGTAATATTTATACCACTTTTCTGTGTAAAATTTTAATCTCTATTTTTCCTATCTAATAAAATTTAAATGTTTTTTATTTAAAGCTTCACAATTTGACTATGACCTTATTTTATTGCTTTATCTAACACTTCTCAAAAAAAAAAAACTTTTTGCTGTAGCCATCTGTGTTACTAACTATGGTTAATATGCACCTGGTGCTTGCCTATGTCTCTGCCTTTGTCCATGCCAATCCCTTTTGTTTAAAATGTCTGCTTTCTTTACTTCCATCCTCATCGCTACAATTCTCTCTCTCCATATCCTTTTGCTTGTTGTTGTTCTTCTTTTTTGGTATCAACCTTGTTCTTTCATTTTGAATCAAAAGTAATTCCTCTATTTCTAATCTTCTCCTATAACACTTAGATGATTTATACTACCTGCTTTGAACTTGTCACACACTGCATTATCTAGAAGAAGCAGAACATTAGAGTTTTAGTTTTAGCTTCATCATTTGTAATAAAAAATGACTTATTCATCTTTGAAATGGGAATGCTGATAGATACCTATCTAAGCTTTGTTATAATATGATAAAGTGTGAAATGGTATTTGTGTAAAAGTACTATAAGCTGTAAGGAGGCTCTTGTTATATTTCACTTGTATATTGGTTTGCACATCTTATGAAAGCTAGACTTGCATCATGTACACTAGTACTTTTTTGTATCCTGAACAGTTTAAGTATGATGCTTTGTGCTTAACAGGTGCTCAGGAAATATCTATTGACTGAATGATAATTCATTCAGGAAAGAGAGTGAGCCGGTTAATTGTCCTTTAGGGTTTGTTTGTTGACAAATGAGAGTAGGTATCACCTAGAAATATAAGATCATGGAGATTCTCTGACACTCTCCTTTTAGGCTTCTCTTCCCTCTATATCATTAATAAACTCACACTCACACCCACTTGTCCTTTGTTCTCCCCAGCTGTCACTGCATTTTAAGAAGTAAATAGCAAAACCACAAACACTTGACATTCATTTTACTTTGGTGCTTGTTCCTGGGTGTGTCACTAGACTCTTTGCCCAAGCCAGAGAGACCTGGGATGTCATATGGGACTAAGTATATTTTCTTGGTTATGATAAAAATGACAAAGGCCAGTGAATTATCCTGTAATGTTATGGGAGCAAGAGTAGACAGCTAAAGTTAGAAATTGGTGACACATAGCTTTATAGATCTTAATTTTTGGTGTTATATTAAAATCACCATTTAAAACATGTACTCTAAAGGACATCACTGCAAAAATTAAAGAGTAGTTCTGGACATCATTATGAAAGAAAATTAGTCCTGAAAAGAAGGACTAGTATGCATCTGGTACCATCAATGAAGTTAAAAAATCTGAATAAGAGCTCCTTAAGTTTTACCTTTGTGGAGTCCAGGAGGCAGATACCTGGGTGTCACTTCTGTGCCGTGCCAGCCATATTGGAATCTAAGTCAAACAGAAAAATCAGTAATACTAATTCTGTCTTTTAAAAAATTGTATTGTGTGCATCACAGATTTTTTTGCATTAATTTTATTTTTATAATATTGCTTTCAATTTTATTTATCTTGATTATTGATATTTTTGGCTTCACTTTAAATCTATGACCAAGGCAAGTGCCTTACTCATCTGACCCTAGGGGGAATCTTAAATACATATTACTAAGCAAAAAAAGTCAACCTGAAAAGGTTACGTATTGTATGTTTCTAACTACATGACATTCTGGAAAAGGCAAAACTATGGGTCAGTAAAAGAATCAGTTGTTACAGCCCTAATTCATTTTATTTTAATGTGCGACTCTGTGTGTGCACTGGTAACAAAGGAAATAGTTTAAAATTTTTCTCAATTATAAAAAAAGAATATGCTTCCTTAAGGAACTAGAGATTAAGAGGTTAATGAACATATAGAATCTAGCCTGCAAATTACAGAATAATCATTAATCTTATAATATCAACATTTAGTGACTAATTTTTTTAGATTTTTGCTATGGATTTTCTAAAATGTTGTGATCACATATGGTGCCTTACTTTTTGGAATTTACAATCTAGCAGGATATATGCAGAGAACACTTAGATGCAGTTGAGCACACACAATGTTCTAGATGCTCTGTGTAGGAGATTTGCATGCTCTACCCTCTTATCTTTCTCACAGAAAAGGTGTGTCACAATATAATCATTTTTGAAACTCGACTTTATTTTTTAGAGTACTTTTTGGTTCACAACAAAATTGAGCAGAAGTACAGAGAGTTCCCATGGACACCCCTCTCCATGCACAACCTCCTCACTATCAACAACCCCCACAAGAGTGGTACAATTGTCACAATCAATGAACTTACATTGAAATATTATCACCCAAAAGTCCATAGTTTACATTAAGGTTAATCTTAGTGTTGTATATTCTATGGGTTTACATTAAGGTTAATCTTAGTGTTGTATATTCTATGGGTTTAGACAGCTATTTAATGAGATGTGTCCACCACTATGATATCATACAGAGTAGTTTCACTGCCCTAAAAAACCTCCGCTCTACCTATTCATCTCTGCCCCCTCAACCCTGTAATAACTGATCCTTTTACTATCGCCATAGTTTTTCCTTTTCCAAAATGTCATATAGTTGGAATCATACAATAACCTTTTCAAATTGGGTCCTTTCACATGTAATTACAATTCCCTCCTGTCTTTTCATGGCTTGATAGTTCGTTTTGTTTTAGCTCTGAATAATATTTTATTGTCTGGATGCTATTATGTTTATTTTCATAATAGGAATGCAAGACTCAATGAGATAAAGCAACTACAACAAAGTCGAAGTGAGCAGAGAGCTGAATTTTGAGATCCAAATCTTCTGATGCCAATTTGAGTGCTATTTCCAGGAATACAGTTGCTTCAGATAAGAAAGTAGTGAACATTGTCCAAATATGCATTAATGGGACCTCAAAAGAATGAGCAGTCTTTAGCACTTAATTTTTAGATAAGTCTTTAGATAAGGCTTGATTGGGACAAACTGTCATTTATTCTTTGGTGATGCCAGGAAGGTTTCATGGAGTGAGGAATCATTAGGTGGCTTCTTAATGGACAAAAGATAGACTGGGATTTTGGAGTTTCCCAGGCATATGATGTAAATGGAGCAATGGAGGACGTGACAAGTTAACTTCTTGAGAAAATTTCCATACAAAGCATATATAGTCTTATATACCAGCTATCAAAATAGCACAATTAAAGGATGGCAAAAATAAACTTTTGATATAATCAAGTTTATTTCTCTTATTTTGATATTTTCCTTCCCCACTTAACAATGCATCTAGAATAGATATTGACAACGGCTTGCATTTATTAAGCACTTACTTTGTCAAGCCTGATGTTAACTACTGCATATGCATTGATTTATTTAATTTTCACCATATGTCTAGAAAATAGGTTCCATTATTCCACCCATTCTTCAGGTAAGGAAGTTCCAGATTTAAAGAGAAGTCACTTGTTCAACATCAAATAGTTAGTACATGCTGAAGTGAAATTTAAACCCATGTTGGTCTGATTTCAGAGCCCAGACTCTTATTCATTACATTCAGTATTATTTGGCATCAAAAGTATATTAGACTGATGTTAATTTTTCCTCACCACATTTGAGCATCCTCTTTAGACTTCTGAAAATAGTCTTGTAGGTAAACTTAGCATCACTAGACAAACACTAAATCTATCATTCAATGAGGATTTTCTAAGCACCCTCAAGTTACTCAAATTTAGATGTGATGTTTGTGATTAGAAACAGGAGGAACATGTTTTAAGTCTTTGATATATCTGCATTTATGTGTAATTACATAAGACAAACATTGTCATTTCTTTAAAGCAGAGAAGTAAAGTTATATTGTCAGTTGATAAATTGATCAAGTCTCATATATTACATCAATACTCATTAACGAATAGAAGAAAAGCCAACATTTATAAACACCATGGCAAAGATTTTATTCCTTCGATAAGCGGCATTATTTTGTTCATTTTAGAGGTGAGAAAACCAAAGTTCAGAAAAGCGGTTGTGTCAATTACCAAGTAGACAGTAAGTGGTAGAGTTAGTATTTCTGCTCACATCTGTTTGGTTCAAAAAACTTTATTCTTTCTAGTATATTACAATGTTTCTCATTAAGCTCAGTTTCCTGGATAAATGTTGTTTCTGCTTTTTTATGTTGATCCTCTTGAATGTGATATTAATTGGAAGCCTTGTAAAGTTAGGCATGGTAATTAAAAATAGCTATGAGGAGAGAAGATGTCAGAAGCATGTTGTAAGTTTAGCATCAGCTCTGAAATACACAGTTGTTCCTAAGGGGAACACTCAGATTTATCAGTCCCATTATCTAAACTGCATATTCTCTTTCTATGAGGTGGGCCAAAAAGTAGAGTAGTATTGACTCAGGAGTCCTGACCTATCTACAAATTAGCTGTGTAGCTTTCTGTAGCTTTGGATATTGATTTTCTTTCATTGCAAAATGAGAGGAGGTTAGATACATTGTGTTCCTTGGCCCATGATTTTATAATATACCTCTGATTTTTTGGGGGGCGGGGGGAGCGGGGAGTGTGTATTTCAGCTAAGTCTTCCTAATTCAGATGCATAAACTGGATCTTCAACTTGCAAAATCTTTATTTCTTATTTTTACTATAATCACAAAGCACTAATTATACTTAGACAACCTTCGTTACTTTACATACGACAAATTTGTAAAGCTCTCAATACTTATAAAGCTCCATTATATACCATGTCTTATTTTGTCTCTAAATAACTTAAATGAAGGGAAGCCACATCATACATGGGCTTGAGTTATGCAAATTCTTCATCTGTAAAATGTACATAATATTAGTATTTATCTCCTCAATTGGCTATGAGGAAAAAATAAAGTCATGCACGTATTGTGCTTAGCAGGAAGTTCACCACATTATCAATGTTGAACATGTGTTGGCTGCTTTTTGGAGGCTTGTTCCAGATCTCACATATTCCTTATGACAGAGCTGAACTTAAACCTGGGAGTTCTAACTCAAAGAGAACTGTAATACACTCTGCTGTTTGTCAAGGACTAGGAAGGAAACAAGAAGAGTTATTATTATTATTTTTTTTGCAGAGAAAGAATGAACTATTGGCATTAATACTGCCCTATATGTTCACTTAAGTGATCTTAGTCACTTACAGCCTAGGCTAGACACTGTGCTAAACATTTAGCACACTAAAATCTAATTGTTGCACAGTCTTTGTATTCAGAGAGCTCACATTTAGAGAATGAGACAGATATAAAAATTAATGTGCCAGGCATTTAATAATGATTTTTAGAGGTGAATAATGAAAGCAAATACAAGATACTTAGGCATGCATAAGGACAGAAGCACCTAAATACCAGGAGAGTTTGGCAGTTATGCCTGAGCTGAGTCCTGACTGATAAGTTTGTATTACCTAGACAAAAAAAAAAAAAAAAAAAATGGAGAAAGGGAGAATATTGCAGATAAAGGAGATGGTGTATACAGAGGAAAGAATTGTGAAAAAACATGACACCATCATGGAATGCAAATACTTCACTATAACTGGAGCCAAATGAGATTCTTAGGGGTTGACAGAAGTTGAGTCTCAGGAAATAAGTAGGAGTCAGGTTGCGAAGGTATTTTATGCCATTCTTCGGGAAAAGACATTTATCTTGAAAACGACAGAGTAGCAGTGCATAACTTTAAACAACAACAACAAAATAACATGCTCATTTTTTTTAAAGAGAGCAGTCCAGTGTCAAAGATTGAAGAATATGATTATCAGAAGCAAGGCTTAGATTCTACTATCTTTTCAGCAAGAGAAATCTGAGAATATAAATTAAGACTACAGCAGGGTACTAGAAAAGTGACCTAGATAGGTGATGTATTTTGGAGATATTTGAGAGGATTGATTATTGAGAGCAGAAAGTAATTTATAGGGAGGAAGTTGGGGTGACTCCTAGGTTTCTGTTAGGGAAAATGGTTGGCCATTATTAGCACCAGAACTCTAGCAGGACTAAAGGATATGTAAAGTGACAGACAGGAGGAAGAGGGGCTGGGAGAATGGGATGAAGGGTTAAAGTAGTACAAATTAGTAGTTGATAGTTGGGCACAGCAATGGGGAGCACGGCAGAGGGAATGAGTTAGCATTAATATGAAGGCCAGGTGGAAGGCCAGGGGAAGGAGGGAGCAATTGGGGGGATCGTTTTATGAACTCTATAGATGTCTAACCAATGTACTATATACTAGAAATTAATTTAAATAAATAAATTTAAAAAAATGAATATATAAAGTGGACAGTAACTGAAGACTTGGCTGTGGAATAGATGGCTCCAGGGTATAAGTTACTTTGTTTTGCCTGTGTTTGTAAAGACTAAGGGGTTTCACTACATGAATGGTAATTACTGGGTAAAGATCCTCTAAGAACCACAGTTCCAGGAATTTCACTGGGTTATCATACTTCTCTGACTGACAACTCCTTAGTAATTAGGAAATGATTAGGTAGCCAGGAAGTGTTTTAGGCTTTCTCCTCCCTACTTCTCACCTTCTTCCATGTCACTGCTTATTTGCGGCTGAATCAAGAAAAGGTGAAGAGAGGGAGACCAAAAAGGTCCACTTGGCTACATGTGAAAGACCTCTCGTTTATTAGAATTGGAGATGAACCCATTATACTATTAGCTATCATGACGTGGTATTATTTTTGAATTTATGTTGCCATTCCAAGATGTTGTCGTGGATGGTGGAAATATTAATTGTCAATATTCTCCTTTGTGTAAGGTATGTTTTTTTAAAATTCAATATTTTGGGTTTTTTTGTTTGTTTTTATATTTTAACTAACCCCCTTCATTCCCCAGGTTCTTTCTCCAGAAAGCTCCAGGGTGAATAGCTCTCTGATATTTTTCTCAAAACTTTTCTTCAGAATTTTATCAGCAATTCTTATGCTAAGGGGGGTCAGGAGATGAGGCATTTCTCACATTACGCTTGAAGCTATTCATGAATAATGGCCTATATCACCTCTATTGTCTGGCCAAAAACATAAGCCACCAGATAAAGGCAGAGGAGAAGGTAAGGATCACTGAATGAGCCAGAAGAGCTGAGATAGTGTGAAGAGTTTAAAAACACAACGTAGAACAGTTATGTAGTGGGAAATATTTGAGTAGATTTACTACTCAACAGATAGAGAATAAGCCAGATTCCTTAGTTTAAAGGCAAGAAGAACAATAGCAAAGTATTCTGAAATCTTCAGAGTGAGATTAAGGGCATCCCTACCAAGGAATAATGTAGCTAAAATAAATTAAGGGTCATTATTCCAGGCTGATGCATAATGGGCTAAGGAGCTCACTGGGCTTTTCACTGCTCCTTCATATAGTTTCCTGTGATTTATGCTGCCAGTTTCTGCTGTGTGAGGGAAATCTGTCTTTTTAAATACTTTCTTCCTTCATCAGTGAATTGATTTCTTTGAACTCCAACTGAGATTTTGGTTTTGTGGGGGTGAGCAGGCAGGAGAAGGTACTAAACAAGACTAGAGAAGTGAAATACAGTTAGTCTGGCGGGCTAACAGGACTTGTCTTGGGAATATACAATTCCATTTCTTTGTGAGAAGATTGCATGTGTTGTTTTCCTGCCTACAGGTAGATAATATATATGAAAACAATGACTTCCAATTTGAAAGCATAGCACCTGCCTAATAGAGAACTCATTGAAGATTCTCAAGAGCGGGACAACATTTAAAATGAAAACTTGGCAGGGCTTCAGTGATGTGCTGATTGAGTACTTTGAATTGAGAGTAGGAAACAAAGAACACACCAATGAAGGAGGTCACAGAGTATGACAAAGAGTCTATAGGAGGGCATACTGTGCTGCCTAAAGAGAGAAAACCAAACCCTTTGTGATGGGGCACAAATCCAGGGAGTGATGGATACTTTATGCACTGAGGCCCAGACCTTCCTGTTTTTAGGTTAGGCTGCTCTTGGGCCCTATGAGATGACTGGTTTAGGAGTCTGTGCATTTCAGTGTCTTCGGAAGCAGTGGCATCAGATTTGGTGGCCTATTGGAGCCTTCAGAGAGTCAAGCTTTATGTTCTGATGTTTCTTATGAAAGCTTGTTAAAAGTAAGTAAAAAGGAGCACTTTAATCCTAACCGGAAATAAAAGAGCTGAGACATTTAAATGAGAATAATAATGCAAATACAATAAATTCACTTTAACCCTCCAAAACTTTCATAGAAGATTATCTTATGTAGTACCTCCATTAAGACAGGAAGAGAGTAAAAAAGCACTCTGGCCTGAACTTTGTGTTTTTTCTTTTCTTTTCTTTTCTTTTTTTTAAACAAATACTTTAAGGAATATTCCTTTTTTAAAAAGAAATATTTTATTAATAGTTTCAAGTATACAGTACATTGGTTAGACATTTATATAGTTTATAAAATGATCCCCCTAATTGCTCTTTCTGTCCTCTGGCTCTTCACCTAGCCAATACATGAATGTTAACTGCATTCCCTAAGTCATGCTCCCTATCCCCATGACCATCTATCAACTACTAATCTGTACTTCTTTAACCCTTCACCCTTTTCTCTCAGACCCCCAACCTGCCCTCCTCTCTGGCAGTTACCAGACTGTGCTCTATAACTGTGTCTGTTTATGATTAGTTTGTTCTTTTTGTTCCTTAGATTCCTCATATAAGTGAAATCATATGGTATTTATATTTTTCTGTCTGGTTTCACTCAGCATAATCTCTAAGTCCATCCATGTCATTGCAAATGGTAGGATTTTACTTTTTTAATGGATGAGTAATATTCCACTGTATATATAATCATAACTTCGTTATTCAATTGTCTGTTGATGGGCATTTAGGTTGATTCCATATCTCGGTTATTGTATGTTGTGCTGCCATGAACATAGGGGTGCATAGATCTTTATGAATTATTGTTTTGGTTTTCTTCAGATAAATACCCAGAAGTGCAATTGCTGGGTCAAATGGTATATCTATTTTTAATTTTTCAAGAAACCGCTAGACTGTTTTCCATTGTGATTGTACCAGTTTGCAATCCTACCAACAGTGTATGAAGGTTCCCTTTTCTCCACATCCTCGCCAACACTTGTTGTTCTTTGATTTATTGATGATAGCCATTCTGACAGGTGTCAAGTGATAGCTCACTGTGGTTTTAACTTGCATTTCTCTGATGATTAGTGACCTTGAGCATCTTTTCATATGTCGATTGGCCATCTGTATGTCTTATTTGGGGAAATATCTATTCAGGTCTTCTGCGCATTTTTTAATTGAACATTAGTTTTTTGTTGTTGAGTTGTATGAGTTCTTTATACATTTTGGACATTAACTTCTTATCAGAAGTATCATAAGTGGATATCTTCTCCCATTCAATCGGTTGTCTTTTCATTTTGTGGATGGTTTCCTTGACTTGCAAAAACTTTTTAGTTTGATGTAGCCCCCATTTGTTTATTTTTTCTTTTGTTTCCCTTGCCTGAGGAGATATAGCTGAAAAGAAATTATTGTTAGCAATATCAGAGAGTTTACTGCCTACATTTTCTCCTCGAAGTTTTATGATTTTAGCTCTTACATTTAAGTCTTCAATCCATTTTGAGTCTGTTCTTGTATATGGTGTAAGAAGGTGGTCCAGTTTCTTTTTCTTTTTCTTTCCTTCTTTCCTTCTTTCTTTCCTTCTTTCTTTCCTTCTTTCTTTCTTTCTTTCTTTCTTTCTTTCTTTCTTTCTTTCTTTCTTTCTTTCTTTCTTTCTTTCTTTCTTTCTTTCTTTCTTTCTTTCTTTCTTTCTTTCTTTCTTTCTTTCTTTCTTTCT
>NW_024345861.1:5143649-5160646 GCF_902729225.1 Pteropus medius | reverse complement strand
TTCCTTCCTTCCTTCCTTCTTTCCTTCCTTCCTTCCTTCTTTCCTTCCTTGCTTCCTTCCTTTCTTTTTTGCATTTATTTGTCTAATTTTCTTAGCACCATTTATTGAAGAGATGGACTTTACCCCATTGTACATTCTTGCCTCTTTTGTTATATATTAAGTGAGAGAATAGGCATAGATTAATTTCTGGACTCTCTATTCTGTTCCATTGATCAGTATATCTATTTTTCTGTTTTTGCGCTAGTACCCTGCTGTTTTGATTACGGTAGCATTGTAGCATAGTTTGATATCAGGTAGTGCTGTACCTCAAACTTTGTTCTTCTTTCTCAAGATTGCTGTGGCTATTCAGGGTCTTTTATGGTTCCATAAATATTTTAGAATTATTCATTCAAGCTTTTTGAAAAATGCCATTGGTTTTTTGATAAGGATTGCATTGAATCTATATATTGCTTTGGGTAGTATGGCCATTTTAATGATGTTGAATCTTCTTATTCATGAGCATGGTATGTGCTTCCATTCATTTGTATCTTCCTCAGTTTAGTTTGTCAATGACTTAAACTTTTCAGAGAACAGATTTTTTTGCCTTCTTGGTTAATTTGATTCTCAAGTATTTTATTGTTTTCGATGCAATTGTAAATGGGATTGTTTTCTTAATTTCTCTTTCTGAAAGTTCATCATTGGTGTATAAAAATGCCACTGACTTCTAAATATTAATTTTATATTCTGCTACTTTAATAAATTCATTGACCAGTTCTGTTTTTTTTTTTTTTTTTTGGTAGAATCTTCAGGGTTCTCTCCATATAGTATCATGTCATTGACAAATAATGAGAGTTTTACATCTTCCTTTCCAATTCAGATACATTTTATTTCTCTTTCTTGTCTTATTGCTGTGGCTAAGACTTCCAATACAATGTTGAAGAGGAGTAGTGAAAGTGGGCATGCTTGTCTTGTTTCTGATCTTAAGGAAAACACTTTTAGCCTTTCTCCACTGAGTATGGTATTAGCTCTAAGTTTGTCATATGTAGCCTTTATTATATTGAGTTATGTTCCTTCTATTCTCATTTTGCTGAGAATTTTTATCAAAAATGGATGTTGGATTTTGTTGAACGCTTTTTCTGCATTATTGATATGATCATATGCTTTTAATCTTTCAATTTGTTAATGTGGTATATCACATTAATGGGTTTGTGGATAGTGTATCAACCTTACCTTTCAGGAATAAATCCAACTTGGTCATGGTGTATGATATTTTTAATATAATGCTGAATTCAGTTTGCTAAAATTTTGTTGAGGATTTTTGCATAAATGTTGATAAGCAATATTGGCCTATAGTATTCTTTTTTTTGCAAAGTCTTTGTCTGGTTTTGGAATCAAGGTTATGGTAGCCTCATAAAAGGAGTTAGGGAGACTTCTCTCTTCTTGAATTTTTTCTAATAGTTTGAGAATAATAAGGGTTTTTTTTTTTTTTTTTGAATGTTTGGTAAAATTCACCTGTGAAGCCATGTGGTCCAGGAGTTTTGTTTTTTGGGAGGTTTTTGATTACTAATTCAATTTCATTGGTGGTAATAGGTCAGTTCAGATTTTCTGTTTCTTTTTGACTCAGTCTTGGGAAATTGTGTGTTTCTAGGAATGTATCCATTTCTTCTAGATTGTCCTGTTTGTTGGCATATAATTGCTCATAGTATTTTCTTATGACCCATTATATTTCTGTGGAGTCCATGGTTATTTCTCCTCTTTCATTTCTGATTTTATTTATTTGAGTCCTCTCTTTTCCCTGATGAATCTGGCTAAGGGTCTGTCAATTTTGTTTATCCTTTCAAAGAACCAGCTCACGGTTTTATTAATCTTTTGTATTGTTTTCCTAGACTCTATTTCATTTCCACTCTGATCTTTATTATTTCCTTCCTTCTACTCACTTTGGGCTTTGCTCGCTGTTTTTTTCTTTTTTTCTAGTTCTTTGAAGTGTAAGGTTAGATTGTTTACTTGAGCTTTATCTTGTTTCTTGAGGTAGACTTGTATTGCTATGAAGTTACCTCTTAAGACTGCTTTCACTGTGTCCCATAGGCTTTGAGTTGTTGTGTTTTCATTTTCATTTGTATCTAAGTATCTTTTGATTTATTCCTTGATCTCATTGATAACCCATTCATTGTTTAGTAAAATGTTATTTAGCCTCTATATGTTTGTGTATTTTCTAGGTTTTTTTTCTTGTAGTCAATTTCTAGTTTCATACCGTTATGATTGGAGAAGATAGTTAATATCATTTCAGTCTTTTTAAATTTATAGAGACTTGTTTTATCCTAACATGTGGTCTATCCTGGAAAATATTCCATATGCACTTGAGAAGAATGTACATTTTGCTGCTTTAGGGTAAAATGCTCTGAAAATATCTATTAAATCCATCTGATCTAGTGTATCTTTTAGGCCCACTGTTTCCTAGTTGATTCTTTGCCTGGAAGATCCTTCCATTGGTGTCAAGGGGGTGTTAAAGTCTCCTACTATGATTGTATTATTATTGATCTCTTCTTTTATGTCAGTCAATAATTGCTTTATGTATGTAGGTGTTCCTATGTTGAGTGCCTATATGTTTACTAGGGTTATGACCTCTTGATTTATCTATCTCTTTATCATTAGGTAATGCTCTTCTCAGTTTCTTATCATAGCCTTTATTTTAAAGTCTATTTTGTCTCATATAAATATTGCTACCCTGGATTTTTTAAATTTCCATTTAGATAAAATATCTTTTTCCATCCCTTTACTTTCAGATGATGAGTGTCATTTGATCTGAAGTGGGTGTCTTGTAAACAACATATACATGAGTCTTGCTTTCTTATCCATTTGCCCACCCTATGTCTTTTGATTGGAGCATTTAATCCATTTATGTTGGTTGTGATTATTGATAGGTACGTAGTTACTGTTATTTTATTATTCATATTTTTTTTACTTTTCTTTTTTTTTTTAACCCTTCTTTTTTAAAGAAGTCAGTTTAATACTGGCTTGTTGGTGCTGAATTCCTTAAGCTTTTCCCTGTCTGAGAAGCTCTTTATCTCGCCTTCTATTTTAATCAAAAGCCTTGCTGAGTAGAATCTTCATGGTTGTAGATTCTTGTTTTCATAACTTTGAATATTTCTTGCCAGTCTCTTCTGGCCTGCAAAGTTTCTATTGAAAAATCAGCAGGAATTCTTACTCTCATAAGTAACTAGCTGTCTTTCTCTTGCTGCTTTTAAGATTCCCTCTTTGTTTTTGACCTTTGGCATTTTAATTATTATGTGTCTTGGTATGGGTCTGTTTGAGTTCCTCTTGTTTGGGACTCTTTGTGCTTCCTGATCTTGGATGTCTAATTTCTTTGCCAGGTTAGGAAAATTTTCTGTCATTATTTCTTCAAATAGATTATCAATCCTTTACTCTCTCTCTTCTCCTTCAGGTACTCCTTTGATGCGGATATTTTTATGCTTCATGTTGTCCCAGAGGTCTCTTAAACCATCTTCATTTTTTAATTCTTTGTTGTTTTTGTTGTTGTTGTTGTTGTTGTTGTTCTGATTGGATGTTTTCTGCTACCTTGTTTTCCAGTTTGCTGACCTGATCTTCTGCTTCATCTAATATACTGTTGAACCCTTCTAGTGTATTCTTCATTTCAATTATTATAGTCTTCATTTCTGTCTGGTTCTTTTTATGATTTCTATGTCCTTTTTTATGCTTACTATCTCTCTGTTGAGGTTCTCATTGCGCTTATCCATTCTCTCCCTCAGTTTGTTGAGCATCCTTATTTTGAACTCTATCTCTGGTAGGTTGCTTGCCTCCATTTCATTTAGCTTATTTTCTGGAATTTTCTCCTGTTGTTTCATTTGTGGTATGTTTCTTTGTTTTCTCATTTTATTAGCCTCTCCTGTGTTCATTTATATGTGTCAAGAGTATTTGTTTCATCTCTCAGCCTTGGCCAGATAGCCTTATGTTGAAGGTGTCCTGTGTGGCCCAGTGGCGTACTCTCCCCGATCACCTGTGCTGGAGGCTCTGGACATGATCTTTGTGTGGGTTGTATGTGATCTTCTGTTGTTGCTAAGCTTTTATTGGTGTATGTATATCAGTAGATGGGATTAAAGTTTAGGCTGACTAATTGTGGGAATTAGCTATTCCCACAGGGTATGTGTTGCTATGTGGGGGATGATCCTCCTGAGTGAGATTTTCCCTAGCAGGCTTGAGTACTTGTTGAGACCACCCTTTGTATATACCACTTATGGGACTAGTCTGGAGTTGCTCCGTTGTGGTCTAGTGCCAGCCTCCATGTGCATTGGTTTTGTGGCCCCTTGAGAAAGGCTCTCCAGTAGGCCAAGATCAGCTGCTGCCTTTGATTATTCAGGGCTACCTGGTGGGAGCTATGAAGTGATCTGCAGATGTTTGTTTCCTATGCTGGATCTATAGGTAAGTGGAAGAGACAATACTGTAGACTGCGGTCCTATTATCCCCTGTCCCTGACCTACAGCAGTTTAATAGAAGGTCCAGTGCTTCTCAAGGCCTGACACTGCCTGTCAATTACCCCTAAGTCTCTGGAACTGGAAGAACCTCTGGGTGATATGCATATTACATGGTGCAGAGACCCTGGGAGTCTCCTGGATCTACTAAGAAAATTTCCCCGCTGCCATTGCAGTGTCAATTTACATGACAGGGCTGTCTCTGTGGCTCCCCATACAAGCTCCAATTGTAGCAAGGCCAGCTGCTGCCCACCTTGGGTTTGCAAACAACTGAGCTGTTTAAGAATTACTGAAGCACGTGGGTGTGGGTTTGTGGCTCGCTGCTGTATGCCATATGAACCGAGGGTTGTTGTTTGCTGTTGAATTTCTGTCCCAAGGAAAGTACAGAATGTGACTGGATTATCTGAGAGCAGGCTTGCCACAGGTAATTTGTGGGTTAGGTGGGGCATTGTCTGTGAGGCACAAGGCCATCAGGCCTCCTCAGCACTAGATTTGCTGCCAGCTCTGGGACTGAGGGCTCCCCACAAAGTCAGATATCACTGTGTGACCTAGTGATGTCTCTGATGGGCCCACAAAATCCCTGAGATATGCCCAAGTGATATTGTATCTCATGCTGGCAGCAGTGATCTTCCCATCATTGTATTCCCTGAACTTTGCTCACTTTGCTGGCTGAGGTCTATTGACTGCACAGAATGTGCCACCCTAGGGCAGGGACAGCTGCCTGTCTGTGTGCTGCAGGCACTGTGTGGGTTGGATGGGCAAGATCTCAGGGAGTCAAGGGCCATCAGGCCAGTGGCCTCAGTTTTCTGCAATTTCTGTGTCTGCGTGTTCCCGCAGTAGTCACAGATCACAGGGAGAAAAGCTGCTGTCTGAGGCGGTCCCACAGACCCCTGAGATTCCCCACATGATACTGCAGCTCTTGCAGGCAGCAGAGGTCTGCCTGCTAACTGATTTCCCCACAATGTGATCACTGTGCTAGTCAAAGTTAGTTGCCTATGCGGATTGTGAGACTGGCGGCGGGGAGGAAGGAGGGAACCGGCAGTGGTGGTTGTCTGTCAATGGACCACCTGGGGCAATTTGTGGGTAGGGTGGGGTGGGGTCTCAGGGACACAATAGCAGTCAGATCAATACAACCTCAGTCTTGCTTCAACTTCAGTAACCATTCTGCATTCCCACAAAAGTCATAAATCAATGCAAGACTAGTTGCCATCTGGGACTGGCCTACAGATCCCCAAGACCCACCCAAGTTTGTGTTGTCAGAAGCGGTCTGCCTGAAATGGTCTCCGAAATGTGCCCTCACAGCATGGGCTGCCCACTGTGAATGTTTGGCCCCTGAAACGGTTCAGGGCTTGGCAGCCGCTCAGCAACAAAAGCCCCGGGCAATCTGCAGGTTGGGTAAAGTGGTCCAATCTCAGGCCAGTGAGGGCTTCCAAATGGCCATGTGGGAGGGATGTGCACAGGAAAGCTGGCACCATCTGTAGATTGCCGCATAGGGGGCCCAACTAAGGCACAGTGGTGTCTGCCTGTTCAGCCTTCATTCTGGAGCCAGGCAGTGCAGTCTTACCCCGTATGGATTCAGCACGAGCCTCTGACACATCACCAGTGCCCTGGGAGCATCTGCAGGTGAGAGAGCCTGTGCATAGACCTTTCAAAGGGGTGTCTAGAATTTTGGTCTCCTTCTGTCTCACTCAGATGGCTAGAATCTCCTCTGATTTTTACAGTCAGTTTGGGGGAACTCCTCTTCCCAGGGCTGGAGAGCCCCCAAATGAGACTGGAAACTCTCTTTCTTTAAAGAAAGCCTCTGCTACTTTGCTCTTCTTTCTGGGTTTTCTACAACACCTGTGGGAGCAGGTCCAGCCTGATTCACAACTTTGCCCCTCCTACCAGCTTCAATGTGGCTTCTTTTTTATATTATCAGACATACGTGTCTGATATTATCAGACATACGTGTCTGATAATATATGATCAGCTGGACTTCAGATGATTCTCCACATTGATTATTTTATAATTTGGTTGTAATTTCAATGCAGACCTGAGAGGAGACGAACCCTGCTTTTATCTAGTTCACCATCTTCCTACGACTTCTCTTTTTTTTTGCTTTTAAACTAAAATTTCAGGCGACAATCTTCTCTTCTCCCCATTCCCAAATATAAGCCTAGCACTAGTGAAACTAACCCAATACTTTACTGGTCTTTGAGAGTATGATTTGATTTGGTGTTGGTGGTGACAGTGGGGTTTCATTCCAGAGCTGAGAGGTCTGATGTGTTCAAAGTATCTTTTGAGTGAACTAGTTCAGGGACTGTTCTAAGGACCAGCTAATATTCACACCATGGTTTTTTTGGATCGAGATGAGAACAAATCAGAATCTACAGTATCAGAATGAGAAATGGAAAAAGCTTTGCAAGGTATTTCTTGTCTAACACATTTTACTACCATAGACAGTTGTACATATAAAATTCTATGCCCTCTGTTTAAATAAGAACCATTATATAATACTAAACAGTTTCCTAAAGTGACCGTCCATCACTATCGAGGTATGGTCCAGTTTTGCTATACTCAGAACATTTTATTTTAATTTTTTAAAATTAAAATCTTTCTGATACATGAATTTATTAAACCAATCATTTATCTAACAGGCACTGATATGTTAAGTGCCTACAGTGGCCACAATACTAAACTGAGCACTGAAGAGAATACAAAAGCAGTAAAGGAATAGTCTTAGTCCTTGAAGAGTATATTATATTGAGTGCACAAGAAAGTAATTCATTCAGTGACTAGAGAACAATGCAGCACAGTGCAGTAGAAGTATGATACTTTTGAGAGAGATAACACATGCTCTGGGAAGGAGAGAAGCTTTATGGAATGCAACCAGTCTTGAATCGACTTTTGAAAGATGTGTTGGAATTAAATTTGTAGAAAAAAAAGAGAGTTTAGGAGAAACATCTTAACTTTTGTGCAGACTATATAGAAATTTAAGATTCCATTTCTTTCTCCCTCAGAGGCTGCTCCTATCCAAGTTGTAAGGACCATCCTATCTGTTTTATAAGCCATATTCTCCATGCTTTCCCAACCACCCTGGCTTCTATTATTCATATTGACAGAGCTTTGTTCTGGCTGTTCTCCAAACAGGACCCCATCTATGAGGTGTAGATTAGGTGCAATAGCAGGAACTTGCTCCATGGCAAAGGCTCTATGACTGCCCACGTTGCCTCTCCTTCATGGTGGGCAGTACTTGTGTCACTGCTGTGGTGATATGAAATCTGACATTGCCTCAGCAGTGTGGGGGAGAAGGAGGAAGAGGAGGAGGTCTGTGGTGTTTTGTTTTTTTCCCTCCGTTCTTCCCTGCCAATGTAGCAAAGAATTATAGGTGGGTGAGATTTAGAAAAAGTAAGATTTATTGACAGTACATTTTAGAGGGAGATGGGCCATGCTAAGGAAGGCTTCAGCCCTGTGGAATTTGGGAGGTGAAGAGATAAGACAGTACTCCCCAAAAGGGAGGAGCAGATTTTCAACAAGGAGCACTGTAACAATGCAGAAACAGGAATGACCATTTATATTTGGGCCTTGATCGGAGATCTTAGATGATCCATATGTGAGGTCACCTTCACTGACAATTGGATCTTAGATGATCCATATGTGAGGTCACCTTCACTGCTATTAATGCTTTGTGTACTGTGGATGTGCTTACCCAGAATTCAGTCTGTTATAATTAGATTCATGAACTTCCAGGCATAGTCATAATATTATAATGATGGTGTAATGAGGCTGAAGTTATGGGCAGTACTTTCTGCATATGGCTTTGTAGTGGTTTAGCCAGCAGCTTTTATGTGCTCTAGGATTTGGGATAATTTATAACCCTTAAAGGCAGGTGTTTCTGGGAAGTCCTAAGAAAGGTCTTCAAGGCGAGTTTCTATCGTTACACAGCTGGGCCTTTGCTCCTGTTGCTCATACCTGAATAACTACCTAACACTAGACTGGGGTTTACCCTCACTTTTATCTCCTTCAATGAAATGCCAGTAAACTTAGGGAGCAGAGTTCTCCCATTATTGATCATGGTGCTTACTAATAGCTGCATAACATCTGGTGGTCAATATCAGTAATTTCTTCAACCTTGTGGACAGCTTCCTTTAAGCTAATGTTCATAAGAATTTTATAACCCAAACTGGTGTTGCTTCTCATATATCATGCTTCATATCAGCTTAAATGCCACTTCCTCATGGATATATCTTCCCTGGCAGATCCATGTAATCTCTTTTTCTATTCTCAACTGTGGTTCTTCAATCGCGATCTGTAATTATGTATTTACCTGTGTGGTCATCAGATTAGTGTTTGACTCTCCCACTAGAATGTAAACTCCATGAGTCAGGAACCTAATTTGTTTTGTTCACTACTATATACCGAGACCCTAGCCTATGTGCAAAAATAAATGTTTGATGGTTGAATGAATAAATTTAAAAATAAAGCATGAGTGGGTAGAGATACATGGTTTTAAAAATTAAGACACCTAGGGTCTCCTTGGGATTCTTATTATAGGTAGGGTGGTTTCCTGCCTGCTGGCTTTGAAATCATCCATAGGATCTCCAAGAAAGCAGTTGAGAGAGAATGCCTGCTGTTACAGTCTAGAGAAAAGGCATCCCTTGTCCTCTGTATGAACTCAGTAGACACTTGGAACTGTCATCCCAGCTGTTTTAGAGGAGCTGCCTTGTCTGTGATTACATGCTGTGTGCCTCTAGCATTGCCACAGGAATCCATCTTACTGCAATGTGGATTTTCCATTAGGAATGGGAAAATCAGCTCAGAAAATCAGATTTAGTTATAGTATATTTCCAGAGGAGAATAAATTTCTTCTTACTTCATGTTTTCAGTTTCTTACTGACTTTTGACATTCTGGATACAAAATGATAACAATAACAGCAACTAAGTTTTATAAAGACAGGCACATATCTGCTCCAAATGACTATGTATGTCATTTCATTTAATCTTTGTAACAGCCCTATGGAGTAGATATCACTGTATTTATATGTCCATTTGATAGAGGAGTTATAGAGGGATATATCAGAACAAACAAGTAATAGAGCTGGCATTTGAACTATTGAGTTTTGCATTCCTTACACTGCCTCCTATTATAGGCTAATATTTATTTGAATGCTGCTCCTGTATCAGACCCATATATATAGCTCATATGTGTTTTCTTATCTAGTGTTACAATTATTAGTGAATAAATTATTATGTCGATGTTACAAGTGATGGCACTGAGGCTCAGAGAGGTTAGGGAACTTACTCAAGATCATACAGCTAGTTATTGGCACAACAAGAATCAAACTTTGATCAGCTCACTCTAAAGGCCATGTTTCTAGCCATTGCATATTTTTTTTATTTACACGATCCCAGAAATGCCCTATGTGGACCATTCAGTGTGACCATATTGTGAGACTAGTTAATTGTGTGCCATGCAAATGGCCCATCAAAACTGCAGAAGAAAGTTGACAAGTTTTTCTCTCATTATACAATAGCCTTTTTCTCCCTATACCTGGGAAAGGAGAAGTGTTCTTTAGTCAGCCCTGTACCATCAGACTGACCTGTTTTCCCCAACTGGAAATACTGACATTTCTAATACTAGCACACTTCTGGTAAATGAGCTGCTTCAGTTTTCAGCCTTTTCATTTGAATTGCTTCTGGTATTGCACAGGGAGAAGAAGAACTGGGGCAGGTATCCCCTTCTGTTTATTTCAGTCAAAACTCTATCTTTGTACCAATGAAAAGTAAGGGAATTTAAATGATCCAAGTCAGTTTTTATAGTAAATTCATTATATATTTGCTTGGGGAAATATAAACTGTAAAGTTTCTGCAAACTAGAGCCCCCCCGCCCCCCGCCCCAATTTGTCCTCATTGACCTTGACCCACTCTATCCATCCATGCATTGTCCATGTGCTAGCCTAGGAGATGAGCCCAAATTCCCCCACCCCTCTACATTTCCATATTCTATATTCCTCTCTGAGTTGGTTTGGCTTCTGTCTTCATCTAATTCTGTATGAGCTCAAGCTTAGTCTGATCTCTTTAAACTTTAATTTGTAAGTGCTCTTGTCAGTACCTGGGCTTTAACTTTCTCCTGCAGCTTTTTATTTAATTAACCCTTTTGACTCCTGCCTTCCCCTGTTGCCTAAGGTGGAATCTTGTGCCCTAATCTCAACTCTTCCAAGTTCAATTTCTTCCTTTAGCTACCAGGGTCAATCCTGAGATCCAGTTAGTTTTACAGACTGTTTTATCACACTTAAAATCAGCAATACAACTTGGCTCAATCCTTAATAGCAGGATTTTTTCTCTCTCACTCTAATAGCAGAAGTATTTCAGTCTTAAAGATGAAGAAACAAAATAATGCTTTTATACTTTCATTTACTAGAAAGAATTTAAATACAAACATCTGAATGAAATAGGTGGCCCTGAAACAGATTTGAATACATACACTTTATCACAATGACAATATCGATGGATATTAGGAATACTGTTAATTGAAGGGGAAACAAAACCCTCAAGTTATATTATTATCTCACAATATGCACCAAAACAAATTTCAGGTAGATTACATGCAAAAATTTTTCACATAAAATAACTTGAAGACAATATAGATAAATATTTAATTTTACGTGAAAAGAATTTCAAAATAGAAACGCATTTGATGATATCACAAGGGAAAATATCAATAAATTTGTATTTATAGAATACAAAGTTCTATAAACTAAAAAAATCACCAACAACTTAGTAAAACCATTTCCAATAGTTGACAGAGGGGATTATACATTTTTATGTATATAAGATAGACTTATGTATGTATGCATCTTATAAATCAATAAGAAAAACAACAGCAACACAGTAGATAAAATGGAAAATGACACAAACAGGTACTTAATGAAATAAAAAGAATAAATTGCTAATGAACTCTTAAAATACCAGTTGAATCTTACTAGAATTCAAAGAGATACAAATTAAATAGCACTGGGAAAGAAGTAGTAGATATTAAAATAAACAAAACTCAAGGCTAGTGAGACTACAGAGAAATGAGAATTTCCTCCACTAGCTAAGTATGTAAATTAGCAAAAACTTTCTAGAAAGCAATTTAGCAAGATATTAAAAAAATGAAAACACTTTGATCCAATAATTCCACTCCTAATCTGTATTAAGGTAAATGTCAAATAATTATGTAAAAAGATATCTATTACAACTTTATATATAATACAAATCCTAAATGTCTAATACTGAGGAAATAATTAAATAACATTTTTTAAATAGAATATTATACAATGTTTTAAAATATGTTTGAAGGATATTTAAATACCTAAAATGCTTCTGATGTGATATTAAATAAGAGGATAGGAAGCAATATTATTTAAATTATAGTTCAAGTTTTATAAAAAATACACAAATATATTAATATACAAACACTCACATATGTAAAATACTAGAGGGAAATATATAAAACTACCAAAATTGTTCTATTTAATTATTATTATGAATAATTTTAATTGCCATCTTTATATTTTTATTTTTTTCTAAAATTTTTGTTGCAAACATGTGCTACTATTATAATCAGGAAAAGTAATAAACATTATTAAAATATATATGACTGCATTACTTGAATTTTTTACGAGTGTCTGTTAAGCATTAGAGAACAGAGGTAAAAAGGAAGTTTTCTTCTTTCCTTCACTTGTAATATCAGAGATAGAGTAACTAGTTTGGGAAGCAAGGGACATGAATCAACAGGGAATCCTAGTGAGTTCTCATATCACGCAGTGCCAGAGGAAATAAAGACAGAAATTAAAAGGGGTGGTTGTGGTGAACATTAAACCAGATGAAAATGCTACTGAGATCTGTTTCTCTCTGAGAAATTTCTGGATCCAGACATTTCTGATCTCATGAACCAGCTCTCCTAAAAAATATTCCAGATGGAAAACAAATATTCTGATTTTTAAATTCTAGTTTTTCTAACAAAGCACTTATTTCCTAGTATTGTAATTGCAGTCTCTTACACACTAGCCTGTAAGCTTTGATCGGGTAAGAACCAGTTCTGTATGGTAGAGTCATGTTCAGTAATATTTGCTGAATAAATGCATGAGTGAATAGACTTGGAAACAACTAGAGAAAAGAAGGTAGCCTTTGTAGCTGCTTCCCACTATTATGTTTTGTTTCTGGCCGTAAATTTTACTTGACCCTGTGGATCATTTCTCTTTTTCTCTCAGAGTCCACCCATAGTAGACTTAGTTTTGTTGGCCATTCAATCCAACTTTGTACTGAAAATCAGAATTGATGAGGATCTAATGGAAAAAAGAAAAAAAGATGAGAGGTAATTGAGAGCAGTGGTCAAGAGGGTGGGCTCAGGCATTAAATTGCCTGGGTGTGAAATTTGGCTCTGCCATGTGCTAGCTCTGTGATCTTGGGCAGGTAACTTGAACTCTGTGCTTTAGTTTCTTCATCTGTAAAACAGTAATAATGACAATAGTATGTACTTCATAGGGATGGTGTGAAGATTAAGTGGTTATTAGACATAGAACACTCAGCACATTGCCTGCCACAGTAGAAATGCTATAGAAGTAGTAGCTATTATTATTTTTCATTCTCTAAAGATCAGCAGACATCCTCTTCAGTTGATCATAGCTATTGACTTAGTTTTTTTTGTTTGTTTATTTCTATAAGCCTCCCAATAATTTTACACAAATCATGCATAGATAATGAATTTGATGTCTTCATAAAGCTTGATGCTTCATAGCAATTATTTTAAGTTCTCTCACTTGTTTCTAATTTCATTAGTTAATAATCTAGTTAATAATCATCATGGCAAAGTAATAAAAATGTTCCTTTAAAAATACTTCTGATATTGCAGATGTCAAATACCAATTACCACAAAACTTTATTATGAAACTTGCAATATTTTTCTCATTTAACACTTTGCAATTATTTTTATTTCATAATTTAAAATTTTTTGTTTCTAGATTCTAAGCTCTTTGAGGGCAGATTTTTTCCCCTACATTTCCCACCTATTCACACACCTCTTCATAAATATTTTACTGACATAAGAATATTTATTTAATGAATAATTAGATCTTTTCTCCTTTTATTCCAAACATTGGGGACAATGAGTAGTGATAGTCATACCTCTTAGCAGAGATGTCTGTGACATACTGCTAGATTTCTTTTTGTAATTTCATCTGGGAACTTTTAATCCTTATTTTCCATCCTTAAACAATGGCATCTGCAACTAAGAGAGGATCCACTGGAGGACTGTCTTGTGATGACCAATTTACTTGACATACCCTTTCCAGTAGAAATGACTGCTGATAGTCCCCCTATATAATTATACACACAGTGAGGTGCTGGACTATATTAATCTATTGTGTTTTACACTGAATAATGTGTTAAAAATTTTTTAAAAAGTATTATCGCTATATAATAATAATAATAACTTTCTGTTATGTAATGCTAATTTGTAAAGTGCCCTATATATATTATCTCATTTACTCTGTAGAATAAGTTTGTATTTTTATAGCTACTTTATATATAGAAATCTGAGGATTGGGAGGAAAAAGGGTTAACCAGTACATGCCATGTGCTTTGCATACATTACCTCATTTGACCTCATAGTAGTTCCAAAGTAAGCAGTAATATTTCTATTTTAGTAACACAAATCTAAAGTTTAGAGATGCTAACTTGTATATGATACAATTGATTTGTCTGGCAACAAAACCAATGCTATTTCCACTATATCAGTGGTTGATTAATTACATTGTAATGTCATTTAGTAGAGTCTACTCCTTATAACTAAAGTCACTGTGTTTTTTTCTCCCAGCTTTACTGAGGTATAATTAACAAATAAAAATTGTATATATTTAAGATGTACAATGTGATGATTTGATAAATGCATACATTGAGGGTTACCACAATCAAGCTAATTAACATATCCATCACATCACATAGTTACCATTTGTATGTGTATGTGTGTATAGTAAGAATACTTAGATTCACTTTCTTAATAAATTGCAAATAAACAATATTTGTTAACAATATTGTTAACTATAGTCACCATGCTGTACATTAGATACTCCTAACTTATTCATCTTATACATGGAAGTTTATACCATTTGACTAAACTCTCCCCAATTCCCTCCCCCGCCCAGACCCTGCAACCATCATTCTCTCAGCTCTGAGTTCTTGAAGTCACTGTTTGTTCATCTCCAGTTACATTAAGATCTGGACATACACATGATTCTAGAGAATATCTAGAATCATGTGTATGTAGGAGAGCCTCAAACTTTGTTTTTCCAGTCCTCTGTCACTGGGGATAAACATGGAGAATGTAGACACAATGTTGCATTACTATCTGTCACTGTTTACATTGTCTCAAATCAAATCAATGATTTGAGATGGGGCTGAATTTATTAGCATTCTTATTATTTCCCTGTCTTATTTTTCCTAAACCTAATTTCTCTATGCAGAATGCCCTAGAAAACTAAGATAATAAATATGGCAGTTTGGCTGGCTTAGGAAGTGGAAGGCAAAGTTGTTTTTCCAAAATTTCAAAAAGTGACTAGACCTGTGGAGGTGTGAGTACACTACAGGGAATCTTGTGAAAAAAATAGTAAGCAAAATAATCCGATCTTTAAATCTAATTCCCTGCTTGGAAGGTAGAAATGCCAGTGTTCACTTTTGGGTCAGGGAGTCACTGCTCAATACGCTAAGAGAATTCATTTTCCTTGTGCATTTTCCCTTTCAAGTCACATTTTACTGCTGTAGTTACTCAGCGAATTAATAGGTATAGAAATGCAAAGCTCTTTTCTTATTACATTCTATCGATCTGATTGCAGTGTCATTAATTGAAAGACTAGGAAAATGTGATGGATAGTTTAACTCAAGATTCTACATTCATTTTGGCCTAGATCTTTTGGAAGAAACCTGTATGAAACTGACTGAAAGAAGCCTTTTGGTCTGATGCGAATAATTTTTCTTTTGTCAATTCTTGTGAGAACATTCAGTCCTAGTGAGATTTACAATGTGAAACTGCTAACTGTTTCTATTCTTAAAGAAAAATCAAAACTTAGAATGCCTTCTTGTAGAGCTAGAAATAATCTGCTTTGTAACTATCTTTTATAGATTACATACATATGACATTTTAAAGAAAATAATTCTGGCAGAAACAAATTCTGATTTAAAAATAGGAATGTAGATATTTTGCTCTTCATTTTAACTAATTTCATTTGAAATATTGTGGTTGCAAAACATATTCATTCGTTACTATTACTTCTACCTCATTTGAGTGGTATGTGAAACTTTAGAGAGATTGGTATGTGGTTAAGGATTATTTACTTCGAGGTTTTTTTTTTGGAGGGGGGATTGTTTGACCTACTATCTCTTGAATTTCCCCCATACGTTTAAATTAACTTGAGAATTTTGTATATGTAAAGATAAGCCTCCATACATATTTAAAGTATACTCTAATATGAAAATTTAAAAGAATTTTTAAAAATATTTTAATCCTCTATGTGACAGGAAAATTCCAGATTATGTTTAATTTGTTGGTGAAGGCTGAGTTTGTTTTCTTTCTTTCTAGTTATATATTAGTGAGCTGGGCTATTTTTCTGTTGTGTTTATTATTTTAAAAATTTGAAACTTGAAGTGAATGGAAGGAATACTCAAATTTAAAGCATATCTAAATGACATAACACATTATTTATCTCTTGCTTTTATTAAACATTGTTGTTTGGATAAGTTTAGATATTTAGTTTCATGTTACTAATACATGTCCTGCCAAATAATTTTTAACCTTAGTCTATGGTGTTTGAATTGCCTTCTTCAAGGTGTGATTTCTTCTCCTGGCCATGCTTTTGGATAGTAGAATAAGTCATTGTAGAAAGATTGGAAGTGAGCAAATTGACTTACAGATGACTTTCTTTTGGAACACATCTTAAAATATATTTAATGCTTTTTGAGTGCAGCGACAATGGATAATGGTTTAGGGTCTGCCTAACTGGCCTTTGTTTTAGTGAGAAATGTGAACTGCTTCCTCTGATCATCAGCTACTCTCAGGGTGAAAAAGAGGCTGCTCCAACGTTAGGAAATAAATGCTGTTGGTAAGTGCACAGGCTGCCTTACTCCTGATATTATGTCTAAAAATACATCTACAGAGAGGCAGGCATATGCTCACGCCTTGGTGTGAAGGAGTTTTCGCCTTTTTCTTGCTAT
The DNA here is from genome assembly GCF_902729225.1 of Pteropus medius. Classification (NCBI taxonomy): domain Eukaryota; kingdom Metazoa; phylum Chordata; class Mammalia; order Chiroptera; family Pteropodidae; genus Pteropus; species Pteropus medius. Next base: position 5,143,952 of record NW_024345861.1, on the reverse strand, counting down.
ACACATCTAAATTCTGAAGTGAGGAGTTAAATTATTCCAGAAGCCCTACCAGTTTTTGATTTGCCATTGTCTCTGTTTCTTCGCTGTCTTTGAATGGGACTCCCGGTGCAGAGATTTCACAGGTGCTGATGAGGTTCGTGACTTGATGATGGCGCCTGCTCGTTTCTGTTGCATTCTGTCTGAGGCATGCATTTTTTTTTTTTGGGAGGCAGAGAGCACTGCCCAGAGGTTGCACTTGGCACATTACTACTCCGCTGTCAGTGCTGTGGCTGTTATTTCCCTCTTCAAGAGCCAAGGAGCCAA
>NW_024345861.1:5133852-5143638 GCF_902729225.1 Pteropus medius | reverse complement strand
AAAATATATTTAATGCTTTTTGAGTGCAGCGACAATGGATAATGGTTTAGGGTCTGCCTAACTGGCCTTTGTTTTAGTGAGAAATGTGAACTGCTTCCTCTGATCATCAGCTACTCTCAGGGTGAAAAAGAGGCTGCTCCAACGTTAGGAAATAAATGCTGTTGGTAAGTGCACAGGCTGCCTTACTCCTGATATTATGTCTAAAAATACATCTACAGAGAGGCAGGCATATGCTCACGCCTTGGTGTGAAGGAGTTTTCGCCTTTTTCTTGCTATACACATCTAAATTCTGAAGTGAGGAGTTAAATTATTCCAGAAGCCCTACCAGTTTTTGATTTGCCATTGTCTCTGTTTCTTCGCTGTCTTTGAATGGGACTCCCGGTGCAGAGATTTCACAGGTGCTGATGAGGTTCGTGACTTGATGATGGCGCCTGCTCGTTTCTGTTGCATTCTGTCTGAGGCATGCATTTTTTTTTTTTTCCTTTTGGGAGGTGAGAGCACTGCCAGGAGGTTGCACTCTGGGTACATTACTTACTCCATTGTCAGTGCTGTGGCTGTTATTTCCTTCACATGCTTTTCAAGGGAGCCACAGGACGTGGGTCACCCCTCGGCTGGCCATTTTCTAGCACCATTCTATCTCCCCCTCAACATGGTTAGATTTTTTTCCTTCCTTCCTTCTCTTCCTTCTTTTCCTTCCTTCCTTTTCTTCCTTCTTCCTTTTCCTTCCTTTTCCTTCCTCTCCTTCCTTCCTGATGGGGAAGTTTGATGGTGGGCGGGTGGGGGGAGACGTTGAGTTCTCCTCTGCCTTTTTCCTGGAGAGGTGGAATTGTTTTATCTCTGATTTCTAACATATGAAAGATTGCTTACTAGACTCTCACCTGACCAGCCCCCTCACCTCACTCCCACCCCCTGCCCCAGTCCCTGTAACTCAGTTTTTAGGCTTTCTCGTTGGGGTTTTCTCTTTGAATGTCATCTCCATATTTCTCAGCTGCTATAGTTACCTCACAGGTTAACAGGGGTAAAATTATTGTTTGAACCATTTTGTCTAGGAAGAAAGAAAACAAATTGCTCTTTAGAGAGATAGTCCCAAGAAGAGGAATAAGTAACAGAGAGAAATAAGGTGATACAGCATGGCTGTAAAACACACGTCTTCGGGTGAAACTTTGTCTTATTTACAGAGTTAGAGAAAGATGTTAATCTTCAGGATATTAGCCATACCTTATTTGAAAATAATTTAAATTCTTACAAGAAGCGCTGAGGAAAGAAATGCAGCTTTTTGTGTACCAGGAAAAAAAGGATAAAATCACAGATAACATCAGATACCAAGTAGACCATTCCCTTTGAAATTATCCATATTTAAAAGTGATTAAAATCAACTGTGACTTATCTCTCCCTCTTTCTTATATGTTTAAGTTAACAGTATTTTGATGTCCTTGAAAACTAAAAGGCAAAACATTGTTTTTCAAGAGGGTTGAGTTTTTGGAAGTTTCTGCAAAATAGATAAAATCATTCTTTGTATTGTTTCAGATGGTTAGCACAGATTAAATCTAATGCAAATTACCACAGATATAACCGATATAAACTGGTACTCACATGTGCAGTTAAAACACGCGCACTCCTCTCTCTCTCTCTCTCTCTCTCTCTCCAAAACAAATCTATCCAATGTTACCCAAAATGCAGAGTTGAATTTAAACCAAAATAAATTTATCTATCATAGAGGAGAATTAATCTTCTTATATGTTTTCCTATAGCTGAATAGTTCCCTCTTTTTATCATTATTTTATTAGTTTCTTTCATAAAAGCCACTGAAATTGACAAAGAACTCTACCATATACTCAATTTAAGTTCTAGCGGCAGTCAATTAAAAGGGAACATTGATCAAATGTGTCATAATTTCTTATTTGCCACCAGATATTTCTTTTCAGTTCAACTTAATGTATTTTATTTCTAATGATGCCATAGAAACATGTATGCCTATAGACACTCACTACCTAATTATGCAGCTGGATACATTAATAACTTGTAATATCACATAGATATGAGAGTTAAACAGAAAAACAAACAGGAAAAGGTGCAGTTATTTGTAGCCAGCAAGTTGAATGCTGCATTTTTAGGTGCTGGAATATTTGTATGTTTTTCCATCTTTGTTCTTTCAGAGGTGTTGAGGATCTCAGCTCTTGCTGACTAATTGATCATTGTAGTAACTGTTATAGACTCCTTAGATTAGAAATGCATGCAGATGTGGATCTCGATTCAAATACTAAGGAACATACACTCTCACTTACTCAGGCAGAAAGTCTTCATACGTTAGAGGTGTGATGGGGATCGCAGGACATAAAACAGGAAAGAGAGAGAGATGCGGCAGGAAGCGGGTTAGTGGGGAGAGAGAGAGAGAGAGAGAGAGAGAGAGAGAGAGAGAGAGAGATGGCTGGCAGCAAGTATACCCCTGCAAATAGTTCTAAAATGCATTTGCAAATGCAGAAGCCTTCAGAACCATCCAACAATTCAGACACCCTTTTTATTTCTTCTCTGCGGATGCCTCCATCCAGACTATTCCCAAAACAAACAAACAAAAACAAAACAGAAAAAACAAAACAAAAAAATGGAAAAGGTGAGAGCCCTGCCATCTTAGCTCAGAATTCACCTGATTCCCTTTTTTCCTCCCTGCCTCGTATTCCTCAATCTATTGTTCCCGCATTGGATGGCAGTCACCTTTGCTCTTGAATGGAAGTGTCACAGCAGCAGCAGAAAGAGGGTGTTAAGGGAAGGCATTGTCAATGCCACAGTTGTCTATTGTTTCTTAGCTTTCGCTGCTCTGCTTTTTTTTTTTTTGGCTCTTTTTTATTAGTGGCCTCTGTCCAGGAGGAGAGAAAAATTGCAAGAGTTCATAGAGTGAAGTTTTTTGTTTGTTTGTTTGTTTGTTTGTTTGTTTGTTTTTTATTGGACACTATTTTGATAAACTGTTAAGCAATATAGTCCACAAAATTAAGAAATACAGCAAGAGTGGAGGGTCCTGGTGGGAGAATATTGGAGGTAGAGGGAGGCTTTGGAGATCGCTCTAGTTTAGATGCCAAAGGCAGTTTCTTTGCAGGGACTCTTGTAGTGATATTTGTTTTCTGCTGCATTTTCAGTTTTAAAACATCATGAGAAAAGTCTCGTTAAACTGTTAAGCTTTCCTTTTGTTTATTTATTTTTTTCACTTGACAACTAGATGAAAGTTTTAAGAAAGGACAAATCTAATGTTTGTGATTTGCTCAAATGTTGAAATCAGTTCAGCCTGATTCCTGATTGTCTTTAATGCTTTTTTTTTTTTCCAGATAATCTAAGCTTGCATATAAATGTGTGTGGTAACTTTTCAAAGTACATTATGAAAAAGTGATCTTTGTAAATGTTTGTATGGCTATAAATCTTGAGATTGTGTTATTTTGCACTTTCACCTTAGCTGTTCTTTCATGTGACATTTATGCACAAGTGATTATTTTCTTTAAACAGGCCAACTCTGATGATTCCTAAAGTCTTGAAGGTTATAGATTCACACTTTCAAAATAGATTTTTAAGAAAGTATTTCGAATGGGCATTTGACATAAGCATGAAAATGCTAGAATTTTTTGCCAACAACTTTAACTTTTAAAATCTGTATTTTTTCAAATAAATAAAAGTGATTAAAACTGATTCCACATAGAAAGAATTAGGGGGCAGATTAAATTTAAACTCCATATTTAAATAACTTTTTGCCAAAAAAAACACACTTATACATTTTATTAACTTAATTTTAGCTTAGAAAAATCACATATCTATAATTGGTTTGCCATAGTTTTCTTTCTTCTAAATATTGTACTGTCTATAATTATCTAGAAAAAAATTATTCTAAATTGATCATTTGTTTTTCTCAAACCATCTAACTTCTGGCACGACCCTATGACTCTTCAGTGTCATCAGAATTTGCTAAATATTTCAGTATTTCAATTTTAGAATGTATTTTAAGTCAAAGGGGGATATATCTGCATACAGAGGAAGAATTTTTTTTTTCTTTCTTTCAAGAAGCCATTCTATTTTATAACACATGCTGGTGGGTTGATATTCAATATGAGCTCATGGTTTCAAAATAATGATTTTAGTCTGTCTTTGAATGTAGGGTAGAATAACTTTTGGGTTTCATAGGAAAACACCCTAAACTGAAAGTCTTAGATCTCCATGTATATGAACAACTACTCTGCACCCTGCAAATCCTTTTCATTCTCATAACCTTGATTTAAGGGACTTGGGTTCAATCGCCCTGCCTCCTTTTGTGAAGGGACATTTTGAAATGTCTGTAGAAAGCAAACTTCTTGAAGAAATGCAGAGAGGGCCATGGTTTGAATGAAAATCTGAATTTAATTGCAGCCCCCATGGAAGTCTACTGTTTAATTTCCAGCACACATCTGCATGACCCTTATAGCAACCCTAGGCCAGGAATTGTGAGCAAAGTAAGTTAATCTGTGATAAAGTTACATATCTTTTGCCAAAGAACTGGGGTTGATTCAAAAGTCACATTTAAATTAACGTTTCCAGAGCCTCTGTGTGTGGAAAAGTTGATATTGTGAAGTTCAGAGCATTTTGAGCAGAGAGAAATGGAGAGCCCTATCTTCTCACCAACTCGACTTTGGTAAAGGGTAAAATGGAAGGGAAATGGCTTAAATATTACAAGCCTGGCTAGTATTTTCACTTTAAAATGCTAAAGACAGAGAGATTGATGAAAGGCTCAGGATCTCTATAATTGAAGTAGAATAAACCAGTTCCTTTTGCACTTCAGATCAGTGTAATTCTGCAAGGAGATGGAAGAAACGCTCATACCGATGAGAGAATAGACTTGGAGAGAAACCCCATGCCTGGGCCCCTGCAGATATTTCATTTCTGCTGGATTAATTTAAAAGGAACAACAGATCTTGTGGCCAAGGTCAATCATTAGACATTTTAAATATTTTATACAACTGTCTTTAGTTGTTTCAGTAGATAATAAAACTTGCAAATCATATATAATACCTTGAGCATTTCTTGAAAATGGCCTTACCTCGCCTCTAATATTTTACATATCAAACATGATGTGGTCAAAATATTATCTGTGGCTTAAATTTTCAAGGCCCTAAAAATATAAACATCTTAACAAAAAAAAAGAAAAATAGCAACATTTGGCAAGAACAATTTATCAAGAATCAAGCAAAAGATCACATGTATATGTATATAGAAGATAAAAAAGGATGTATCTATTCTAGTTCTTTTTACCCACATGCCCTCAGGCTGATTTTAAATAATCACTAAAATGACAGTGTATGGCCAAAAACACTAAACTCACTTTTACTCTCCTCATTAACTGAAAATATTTTATTTTTTAAAAAGCATATGCTTCATTGAGACTCTACAATTCAGTAGCAGGCACATCTTTCAGGGTTATCACTTTATAAACACTTTTGGATTTCCTTTTTTCTCCTCCCAATTGAGAGGACAAATTTGAGTTGCCCCTTTCTGAGTGAATCTAACACTTTCTCTACCTGTTTGAGACCTTCAGAAATAAAATGCTCATTTAATTTCCTTTGTGATTTAGGGATCCTGATATTCATAAGAAGTGTGAAACATATTAGTAAAATGAAGACTTTGTGCACTGCTAATCAACCAGTACAACAAACTATTCTTGTGATATTTAAGAAAGCAAACAGAAAGCTCCTAATGGTTGTTAAATTAGCAAAGATGTGGCTATGATATGATGTTTCAAGTTCAAGCAGTTAGGATTTTAAAATAAGCAAATGTAAAAAATGAGGATACCATCTACAGAGGATGCTTTGATTAAGCTCTATTTTCTCTGCAGATTTATTTTTTTGGGTGGGGTTGGGAGGTAGGAGCTATTCCATCTACATATACTCTTGTTAGGCCAACTGCAGATGTTTAGGATTTTCTTGAAAAATAATTATATTATTTGACAATTGGTGTTTTAAGCACAGCATATGACACCCAAGAATATTCTAAGAGAAGTTGTGTGGTAATCCAGGTCTGGATTTTTTTCACAGTATTCATTTAATGTGAAATTCTATGTATAAGAAATAATGATGCTTTGGAGAAAATTTCCCTTCACTTCTCTTCTCTGAGCATTGATCTGGAAGGGTGAGAAGAGAATATGTAAAATGCCTATGTCAGAACTTGTAACAAGAAAGTTTGTGGAGAATATTAAAATGAATATCTCGGGTTAGCTACTCTTCAAAAAGTTAACAATTTTGTAATGAGTCTCTAATATTCTTCCTTTGACTAATCCCCATCCTTTGCATCCTCTTGCTCCCAAACGTTGGTAAGGTGGAACTAAAATAAAATCCAACAAGAAACAACAGTGCCATTACCCCTGGGAAAACCAGGTTATCCAAGCATAAATCAAGAACTCATAGAATAAATGTAATTTTTGTTCAACCTCTTGAAGGAAATAGGTTATTATTATTTTTACTGCAAATCCTTTTTTAAAAAGCTAAAATCATTTTACCGTTACAATCACTTTGGTTTTATACTCTTGAAAGGGTGATTTTTCTTTCTCATATACATGAGGGAACATTGATAATCAAAGGGAATTTTGGCTTATCTGAGGTTAAGAAACACATGGTGCTGAATCATATACTGAGATGAAGACCTAAGCTTCCCAGCTCAGCATCTTGTGCCAGCATGCATCACTTTGCGAAATTACACTTGAGATCTCAGAGGAATTCGGTTGTGGCTCTGGGCTGGTTACTGGGACCCAATATCTAGACACCCTAAACAGCTCATAATTGAAAGGGAAAGTTATTTCATAGTGATGCACTTTTTTGGTTTTAGGGACCCATTTTCTGATAGGGAGAATCAACCTTTTTGCACATTTGAGACATTTTTTAATGATTTTGAACTTTCTTTTCATGTAAAGCTTTGACGAAGTAGGACATATAGACATTAGGATGGGTAATATTAAAGTGTTGAAACTTCTCAAAATGTTTGGTCTTTTTCACTAATTGCTAATCTGAGAAATGATCTAAAATGGGACCTCAAATTTGCAGAGTGGTGATTTTAAGTGGGATCTGTCCTTTCCCAATCAGGACTAGTTATTTTGGATATTTCACATCACTTAATTTTATACCAATGAGTTTTGGTTGTGTAGATGATCAGTCAAAAACATTAAAGCCCAGACCAATCTTTTTTCTAATATCAGATTTTATAAGACTAATTTGGACTGTTGACTCAATATTTGACTTCATTTTATTCTTCTTGATGAAGCCCTACAATTTTGCATTTCAGTGATCACACAAATGACTTCGCAGCAAAAAAAAAAAAAAAAAAATGTATCCGAAATCATAGAATTTTAGAGTAATCGTGATTATGGGAACTTTTAAGTAAAATTATAAAATTTGAATTAAAGATCACCAATATTGCATGTCCTTTATCTTAAATAAGAAGTGCTAGGTCATTACTTTCTGTCTTCCAATAATTTTATACATAGACCTACGTGAAAGAAACTAAAACTTTTCTATATCTTTTCTATTGTGATATGTTATGATAACAACCATGCTTTCTGTCCTTCCTCCCAGTTGATGTGGTATGATTGATGTTGAGCTTGTTCTTTTTATTTAACTTGAGTTAATATGATTTTCCAGCTTCCAGAAAAACTATCTCCTCATTGATTGCTCAGTAGCTAACATAACAATTTAGAGTGTGGTGTCAGATAAATTGTGCCAAGCATTCAAAAATGATTGGATGACTTATAAACTCGTATAAAGATATTTGTGTTATTGTATTTAAACTACAGAAAAAGAGAGCGTTTGTCATGTTTATACTTTTTAAAAACATGGTAATTATTATTACTGATTAAAATGAAACATACCACACTTTTCTTCATAACTTTTATTTTTGATAATAATGTAAAATTGTGTTTATTTCTCTAAATATCCTGACATTTTAGTTTATTTAAAAAAAAAAACAAAATCTTCAAGCTCTTCAATTATGGAAAAGTAATGTTATACATTTTAATGATTCAGTAGGCCTATATATTAGGAATGCATTGAGTAGTGATCCAATCCTCAGTTTTGTTTGAATAAAACTTGTCACATAAGCAGGCATTATTTTTAAGTTTCCTGAGAATTTGATTTCCATGTATCTTCTAATTTTTTTTATTCCTAGAAAAGGTATGACATATATCAATTTGGTGAACACGTTGGAACAACTGGAGAGGAGGAAAGTGACTGATATTGAACCAGGTCAATAAGCTGGAAATTGGAACAGTGACAGATTTGACTTTGCTAATGACTTGGCTAATTATGCTGAAATACCAGGATATATACAGGACAACAAATAGAGTTGAAATATAGCAAGTGAAAGACTAAGAATATAACTAAGATGGATGCTGCATCTTCTCAAGACAGACCTAAACTTATTCAAGAATATTCAATAAAAATGTGTTGATTGACAAATACTTGTATAATGCTTGAATACTTGCTCTCAGTCCAGGGCTGGAGGAGATGTCATTGAAAATGCGAGAGTGGTAAATGATGCAATAAGAGTTCTTGAAGAGCTTTTCTCCTGGAAAGAAAGGACAGTAAATCAGTTTAGTCGTTCTACAACATTGGTGAATGGAGCTATTTGTCAAGCATGTGCAATATACCAAAAGCAAGAAAGATAAAAACAAACAAACAAACAAACAAACAAACAAACTTCTTACCCCTAAGAATCTTACAGTCTTAGTAAAGGTTATGGATTCATAAGCGGATGATTTCAGTAAAAGGTGGTATGTGCAGTGTGCTGTGGTAATAGAGCAATGCACTGCCACTTAGGGCTGGTAAAGGTTTACTGAGGAGATAATGTCTAATCTGAATTTAGACTGAAGAATTATTTATTTAGTACTCATTAAAATTCTGGACACTTGCCTGGTACTGATGATTCAAAGAAGGATAAGATGGTATCTGTCTTTGAGCAGATCATGGTCTAATGTAGTAGACAAGCAAGTTATGAAACACACACATACAAAATAGAATAGTGTGTAACTATGACAGAGGTACAAAAAATATTTAGGAAACCAAAGGATGGAGCACATTTTTTGGAGAGCATCAACAAAGGTGGCAAGCTGTTGTTTAATAAATTAGCACTGTGAGTAGAATGATATGAATGTGTAGAGGAGTAAACAACCAACTCTGCCTGGAAGAGGGTAGGAATAGTTGAAGAATTTATGGAGGCAGTGGCATTGGTCTGTGCATTGATACTTAAGTGGAACTTTCCCAGGTAGGGATAGTAAGATAAGAACAGAAGGGAATTCCAAGAAGATGAGATGACATGAATCAAGGCATTGGGTTGTGAAATGGTGTGGTGTGTTCAGGGAAGCGAGTTCTAGTTTGATTTGACTGGAATTTATGGAGCATGGAAAGAATTGGGGGAATCCAGGTCAGAAAAGTGTCCTGGAGCCAGAATGTAAAAGCCAGGCTAAAAAATCTATTGTTTGTTTCTGAAAGACAGTGAGGAGCCATTATTATCAGAGGTTTTGAAACTAATTTGGGCAGTAGAAGGAGGAAAGAGTTGGAGAGGAGAAAGTTTTAATCAGTGGTTCTCAGCAGTGATGGGCAATATACAGAATAACCTCGGAAACTTCTACAAAATACACAAGCCTGGTTATTTCCTGTATTTTGCTTTTTCTCTCAACTAAATTTCTGGTGCAATATTAGGTGATGGGAAGGCAAATAACATTTTGAAAAAGTTTGCTAGGCATTACTGACACATTCTGCCCTCTGCTATTGTATTAATCTAGTCAAGAAATGT